>NW_013665734.1:0-19856 GCF_000517525.1 Limulus polyphemus | reverse complement strand
TTTTTCTCATAGTGACTACAAAGCACGTACGCACCAACAAAATGGTTGAGTCTCTCGCATATTATCCTCTATATATATGTGTAGATGTGTAGAGTCGAATGAGACATTCTTGCTTGGAGTCGATATAATTGTTGGTGACTTACATCTTAGAATCTTGAAACTTTTCGTTACGTACAAAATCATAAAGAATTCTACTTTTAAGTTTTTGTGTTCTTTTTACAAGATGGAGAGAGAACAACCTGTATTTAAATATATATAGTTGCATCTTTCGGTTACTTATTCATTGTTCCTGTATTTAATGTTATTCGCTTTTCATGAGTAACAGTCGTGGAACTAAACTTTGTGAACCAAAGAATAACCGAAAGAAATAAAATTTTACTAGAAGAAAGAGCTCGAATCACAGCTAAATAATGCAGAAATGTTTTGAATATTAATTTCGATTTATTTTATGCCACTTAAGCTTTGTGATTTATAGGAACGAAGCTAATCGCAGAAATGATTAACAAGAGCGTTTCATTGGAATGAAGCTAACCCTAGAAATGATTAACAACAATGTTTTATACGTTTGTTTTCAGTCTCTTTGCAACTACATCGCTAACATGTTTCACCTAAGGGCTACTCCTCATCCCCCCCAACCAAATTTTCCAGATAGTGGCGTAGGAAGGGCGTCGGGTCCCCACTTTTCAATGTGTCCCAGTAAAAATGCATCAAAATTTGAAAAATTACTCTCAGGAAAAGCATGAGACTTCACAAAATTTAATCCAGAACTCAAGAGCTTCTGTAATGGATATACCTGTGACACATTCCCTCGCTTCGCTCGGTCAAATAAAACTTGACCCCCCACCCACTTTTAATTTGCCTCCTACACTTCTACCGGACAACTTGAAACATTAACTGATAGTTCAACTAGTAAGCAAATATTCGAGTAAATCAAATTTTCCAGCTAGATACATGTGAAATGTTTTATATATTTTTTATTTTGATTAGTTTCGTATGATAGGAAACATTTTCTGACTCTGGAAATTAGTAGCTATTATGATCATTGATATCAATATGACTGAAACACAAACTTCGATGTTATTTAATAGTGTGTTATGTACATGTTTAAAGTTTAAATTTCGGTAAACATTTGTGAAAGCACACGCAAAAATGCATTACACATGTTCAAACAACAATACAGAAGAGCGTTACTGTGTGATGGACGAGTTCATTATATTTTGGAATATGCTCTTTGCTGAAGAAAATTTCGTCTTCCCGATTAACTTTTTTTCTTTTTTAGCCGCGGCATAAGGGCTCATAGAATGGCTCTGAGTATTTAGCCGCGGCTGAGCGGCTCACAGAACGACTCTGAGTTTGTTTGTTCTTAGGGGTAGGCTGGTAGAGATCCTGATGAGTAATCAAATAGAATCGGGTATGCGCGTGCCCCACGCTTGGTATTGCTGACGCACAAAAATATAGCTAATAGAAAGGGAAACAAAGGTCTCATAGATTAATTTACTCTAATCCCGCCTAAAAGAATTTCAGTTGCCGCGGCTATTGAGGATTTCTTCTTGTTTTACACGGTGAAACGTACGAGTTCCGACATAAAAATATGAGAGACGCAGTAATGTGAGAGGACACTTAAATAGCAGGGGCCTACTGAGAAAAAAAGGGCACTTTTCAAGCAACGTAAGGGATTTTTTTTGGGGGGGATAGATGAGACTATGGTGACTGCGGGTTGTTTCTGGTACGCATAGGATAAAAAGTTATAAGAAGCAAACAGATCCTCTCTTTCTTTCCTAATCAATTTGTCCACATGTACGATCTAAAATTAAACAGTGAATCCTTGCGTGTTAACACTTAATATCATATTATATTTTTTTTTTTACAGAGCCATAAGACCCTGCGTTCCATTCATTTCAAAGCTGAAATTAAGCGAAGTGTAATAGAAAAATAGGGCACTTTGGGGGCATAAGGGCAGGAATGCAGGGGCTTTGATCTCTTCCTCTCCCAGCCCACTTCTCAGTACAGTTCACTGGAGAGACGAAATCTAACAGAAAAGCAAAGTCTTCAAATAAATATCCTAGAATTAACTCAGTAGAATATCTCGTAATCCACAATCCGTGAATTTTATCAAACACACTAAGTAAAGCATAGAAACGAAACATTAGCTGAATAACTGAGCCTATATATATAGTTAACTAACCCTTCTTTAAGTATACGAGTATAAAGCACACATTTCTCAATAAAATAAGATACATTTACATATTTACATTTGATATGAAAAGGGCTAGTGGTGTAATGAATTCATTTTTAAATAGTTTCTAAATCTACGTGTTGTACTTTCTTGACACGTGTGGCTATATTATTTACCAACACTTTAGAATAATATAAAGAAAAAAATAAAGTTCGAATTGTAAAAATGGCGAATTTTCCTAAAGACACATTCTAATTTTTGAACCCCCTCCTTTTGTAACGATGTATCTGTTTTTTCTTTGTTTTGTCTTTATCATATAATCATATATATATATAATATACACTAGCAGAGACCCGCAAAACGTTTGCTGTCAAATTAATATCTGTATTGCAAAATTATTTATTTAAATACGAGATTTGTAGAATAGTACAATTGTTTGTTTGTTTGGTATTAAGCACAAAGCTACACAATGGGCTATCTGTGCTCTGCCCGCCACGCGTATCGAAACCCGGTTTCTAGCGTTGTAAGTCCGCAGACATACAGAATATAATCGTAGAAACCGAAACGTGCAAGTACACTTTTATTTAGGTCGTACTTTATAAAACCGTAACTAACGATAGGCCTAAGTTCGATAAAGAAATAAATTAGCATTGTACTGTGTACGTTTTTTACATTAGTTTAGTTAGGACTAAACTATACTGTACTTAATACTACCTGTAAATAAACTTATAATGTTATTCTGGGACTTAATATCAGACCATTTGGAAAACTTCAAGCTTTCAATGTTATTGTACTAAATGGTAATAAATAATATTTACATCCACCTTTTTTGTTATTCCTACATTCATAGAACAGTTCTAGTGACTTGTTCGTTCAACTTTCTAGCTCTCTGGCGCAGGCAGGCACTTGCACTCTTTTTCCTGGGTAAAATTCCTACTGCGCATACTTATAAGGCGTACCGTCAGCAGAATTATAGTATGACAAGATATCGATGTCTGCGATTAGAATTCTATTTTGTTATTCTATAAATCCTGTATTTAAAGAAGTACTGTTTCAATAAAGACACTACTCTGAGGGCAAATATCTTGCGGGTCTCTACTAGTCTATTATAATAATACTCAGTTGTTATCTGTCATGATAATGCCGGCGCAACGTCATTTCCGCAATAGAAGCACGAACAAGCGTATTATTATATAGACATGTGTGTGTGTGTGTGTCATATGTTCCTAGCTATCATTAAAAGATGATTGCTTCTTGTGCATGAAGTTAAGTGTATTTTCGATGCTTTTGTAATTTCGTATATTTCCAACATTAATGCATCATTTCTTTCAATAAAAAACTAGATGTACTATTTCAAGAATAAATAAAACTAAAATTAAGACTAATAAATAATTTTATTTCTTGCTTTTGAAGTTTATATATCATGTTGTGTTGTAGCCTACAGAATGCATAATTATTCTCGTGATTCATAGCATGCGCACCTTTTACCGACGTCACTACAGTACAAACTGCAACGTTAAACATCCCTTATATTACGTCATATTAGTGCTTACTGACCGACTGACAAACAACACACTACTGTATAATGGTGTGAGTGGTTAAAACAGGTGACACCTCTAGGCAGCCTTCGGTCCCATTACGGGGAAATAATAAATGGTATAAAGAAAACTATTAGATTCTTAAAAATTTACAAGTGTGATTTCATACTTTTATAAGTGTGAAATTCTTATACGGGAGTTACACCCAAAAGTGTTACTTTATACGCTACTGGGAGTTTGAAGTCACACCTCAATAAAATGTGATGTGAGGATAGTAACAACTTCTGGTAAGATATTGGCATGGATCTTTAGTTATAATTGAAATACTGAACTAGTGAACCTCATATCTTCGTCATGTGTATAGTATATGTCCACTTTTTTCATATACCACTTATATGACTTCCTCTCAGTTTATAATTTCACACTTATACACATATATAGCGGAAGTGTAACATTATGTCACTGTCAACAAAGGTGCTTTTGTTAGAATCACGCCTTTTTTCTTAGAACTAGGTGCAATTAGTGTAGTTCTCCTTTAACTCCGTGAAAATAAAACAGGTCTGACTATCAAATATCTATCAATCATAATTAACATTGTTCTTTTCTTACTGTAAATTAACCATATAAAGGCTTTGCTACAAGAATAAACCGAGAGATATATTTTTCAAAATCAGTATTCCATTTTTGCAGGTACTAATGAAGTCAGTATTAAATGTCTCTGTCTTCCTCTATCTCATATGTGAAATTCAATAAAACAATTAAAAATATTTGTTGTTGTTTTTACTTACAAGCGATAAGATAAAACATTTTTCTTATACATTTTTATAAACGCTAAAAAATTCTGGATCGGTGAATTAATGCTTACAAAATTCGTTCAGACTAAGTTCGAAGTTAAGCACAAAGCAACACATTAAGCTATATGTGCTCTGCTTACCAAGGGTATCGAAACCCGGATTCTAGCGTTGTAAGTCCGCAGGCAACACCCGCAATGGGCACAGCATAGACAAATCATTGTACTTAAAACCAATATACACTTGGTTGGTTTTCATAAACCAAGATTTTTTTGAACTACTTCTAGCATACTAAACACGTATAACATAATACATAAAGTATAGTAGTTGCGTTGAATAACATTAAGGTATTCATCCGACTTCAGCGTGACCTGATTCAGTTTACCAATATTCCATTGTTGTACCGTTGCTAGTTTTCTGTAGAGTAGAATACAATAATAGTACGCAAATCAAACATTTTGTACATTACAGTAAACGTACATCAGTGTTATGGCTTTTAACTTTTTATCTTTTAAAACACGTATAATTTTATACTTTTATAACATGAGTTTAAAACATAAAAATTCCCAGTAGAGATTCGAAAGAGCTATTTGTTTTCGGAGAAACAAACTACCAGGCGTCATAAAACAACAATCGCTTTCGTTGTTGTTGTTGTAATATCAAATGCCATATTTGCTACTTCTTTAAGATATAGGTCCTAAATGCTGAGAAAAAAACAAACAATAATCAATCCAAGATTGTTACATATTTTTCAATCTTAGCAGCTATCAATTCACGATTATTACCTTTCTCTTGAATGTAGCAGGTATCAATCCATGATCGTCACATTTCTATCAACCTCAGCAGGTTTTGTGCGTTGAATAATAAATCATTATTTTTACTTTTTCCTATATTCCAACAGTCAGCATAAACTTTTAATAATAACAACAATATATCAGCGTATTTTATGTATATTCCGATTATCTGTTCAAATTGAGATTATCAATATTTTATACGCAAAAGACTACAATATTAACTGAATATATACATATAATTTCAAAAACCGCTCACTACAAATTTTGTTTAAATAGAATAAGTTCAGGTAAATATTACGTCAAAATTCTCTACGTTCTCGCATGTAATGGTAATGTTAACCAACACTGGAGAAGATTCAGACCGTTAGGCTAGTCTACGCTAGATCTGTGTGATACAGTCAACTTTATTAATAATGAAACAACAAGCTTCCCGCATAAGTGTGCAAAGTAAGTACATCTACCTATACCTTGAGTCTTTGCATGACAAAGTGGTTTAACGTACACGTTTATCATCCGTTTCCTGATGATGTTGTTTTTAAATGTGAAAACTGTAATTAGAAAAGTTTAATTAGAAAACTTTAAATTAGATTAAGGGCTTAAATTGGATTATTATTTGAAGAATCAAACGCTTAAATAATTTAATTCCTAATCACTGGTCACACACTCCAAAAAGAAGCATTAAGTTGTCATAAAGACGAGAATGCACACCCTTAAAGGTATAATTGAATAAAAACATGCTGCAATTTCGTGCGAATGATATAAATGTTTACGCTTTAGGTGTACATCATCTGTCAATGCCTCACACCCTTTCCAAAAACGTATATCTTTGTTGCATTCAACTTTATGCAGTACGAAACAATATTTTACTTGCAACTAGCTGACTTAAGCACACAATAAATCATCAAAAAATATTACATATTTTCCAAACGAAATATTTGGTATCGTAAACTTTGAGAAATACTTTTATCACCTTGCAGAATACCTTTTGCTACTCGCGAGATGCTTTCTATCAAAGTCGTCTTTAGAAAGTTTAATGGAATATTTGCAACTGGTAATGTTCTTTTTATATCAGTTTCCAGGAAAACACTTTCTCTGGCAATCTTCATTTTCTAACATCTATGATATAATAATAATACCGTCGATCTTCAGTTGTTTGACTTCTATGATATAATAATAACATCAATCTTCACTTTTCCTACGTCTAGGATACAATAATACTGATAATCGTTTATTTGAAAAACTTGGTGATAATCTCTTTAAATAAATCTTGTATAATGTATGTTTTGCTACTTGGAAAATTTGGTCTTTTGTGAATTTTTAAGATATTTAATGTTTCTGATATTCTTTTCTTTTCTTGCCTACCAAGAACGTATATAATGTTTATTGTTCCCCCCAGTGGCACAACGGCATGTCTGCGGAATTGCAACGCTAGAACTTGGGTTTTGATACCCGTGGTGGGCAGAGCACAGACAGTCCATTATGTAGCTTTGTGCTTAATTACAAACAAACAAGTATATTGTTACCGGCCTTCTTCATTTGTGTCACTTCCAATGACATTCACTTCTGCTGATATCTTCGATATTCATTCTGCCTGCCCCTCAGTGGCACAGCCGTATGTCTGCGGACTTACAACGCTAGAAACCGGGTTTCGATACTCGTGGTGGGCAGAGCACAGATAGCCATTGTGTAGCTTTGTGCATAATTAAAAACAAACAATCATTCTGCCTACTGCTAACTGTATTATTGGTTTTCAACCACTTGACATCCAATGCCCTATTAGAGTATTTTTCCTTATTTTTCTCATTTCCCAAGATGTTCATTTTAAATCGTTTCTACTACATTACTTGTACTTTGTAATCTCCAAGGGCACTCGCATTTAATGTTGTTCAATTAAATTACTAACTGATCAGATATCATCAACTTCTAACGATATATTATGTTGAAAATCCAAGGATAATTTTATGCCATAGAGGCTGACAAAATATGGATAAAACAAAATCCTAGGATAATTTTATGTCATAGAAGCTGACAAAATATGGATGGAACAAGATATAGAAAAAAACTGGTTTCAAAAATAACAAAAACCGCGGAAGTTGCAAGTTGATATGGATGTCGTATCTTCTGACAAGGGAATACTATATCAAAACACGTTATGAAAAATTTAGGGTAAGGTCACAAAACCAGTTGTAGGTGTTGTCCTATACCTTTAGCCGTAAGTTTACTCATAGTAACAATCAGATCGACTGACTGGGAATTAGCCGCGAACCAAATGCGTCACGCCACTGTATCAGCAAGGGTAAATTGTCCTTATAAAATGGGATTAACCCTTTGTATTGCTAAAAGTGATTGCTGTATACGATCTCAGAACGAGAGTAAGGAAAATATATTATAAGAAGTGGATGCCATGGATACCAAAACATGTGTGAAACAAGATTTCATGAGAATTGGAAATTGTGGAAACATTCAAAACATATGTGAAACAAGATTCCATGAGAATTGGATGCCATGGATACTAAAACATGTGTGAAACAAGATTCCATGAGAATTGGATATAGTGGAAACATTCAAAACATAAATGACAGGAAAGATGTTTTTAAAGCGAGATTGTTAACCAATTAACCAATCTAAAGCCAAAAGACAAGACATTTTAAAGAAAAGGAAACCTTCAATCCTCTCCGTAAATGTGAGAATCCCCGTATAACAGGATTTAGGACAGCAATGCCTTCAAAATGATGAAGGCTCATAAGACATAGTTGAACTTCAAAATCAGTTACTTTTTTCGTAATAAAGATAGCTGATCAAACTGTTATCACAACAGCCTCATTAGATCACATATATGTCACATCCCTAAAGCAACTCCAATGGACTTTTGTGCCTTTGATCGACTTAATCGTGGAGGCTGTATGAAAAGTTCATCAAATTATGTGGTTTACGCTTGCCTTACGATCTTTTGCGTGTTATAAGGGCAATTACGATGTCAAACAATAGTACATAATCATGACCACCAGACCGTGTACGATCCACAATGGAGAAGATACTTTCAAGGGCACACAAAACAACTCAGATATCGGAACATGGTTCTTACGAAGTGAGATTAACCCTCAATATTTTGCATCTGCCATGTCTTGTTAGTTTCGACGTCAAACTTGTGTACTGATAAGCTAAACTTCGACAGAAAATAATTGAGAATTAATATTATCTGGTTTCATTCATGTTGTCAATTGCTTTGGCATTTCCTTTTCCTGTTTTTTTCTTTATTATATCCGTTTAAAAACTTCGCAACATTATTCTACTGATAACTATTGAAACGTCTCTTATTTAAACAACATTCTAAAGACAAAATACTTAAGAGTTAAATTTTCTAAATACTTATATTTGTTATGTTCACAGTAGTGTATTCCTTATAGAAAATAGATAAATATTCAAGAAATTAACTTTTACATATAAAGTATAGTGTAAATTTTAAACTTATTGTCTCACAAGTAGAAGGTCAGAAACATGATAAGACGGGATGATATTTCTTTTATTTCGAACAGTATGTTAAGATGCCGAGACTCTCTTTGTTCACTAACAAGTTCTCTAGTTGGGTATTTAAAATGTTGGATCTAAAATATCAAAATTGAAACACGTTTTTTGTGGGTTTTTTTAACAGTAAGTTTATTTGTAACCAAGTATTCTTGTTTATTGCACACAAAAAAGCTATATTGAACCTTACAAAATTTACAGTGGTTATTTAGAAAGCACAACTTCTACTTTTGTTTGTTGGTATATTTTCTAGTTTCGAAAAGATTCATGTGTCAAGTGACATTTCTAGGCGTCATAACTTCTAACAGAACGTGCGAAGTATAATATCGTAAATTTATGTGTATATAAATGAGAAAGTCAGATGTTTTATGTGTTGAAAAGTATATTTGGTGGATAAACTGATTTTGAACCTATACACTGGAGATGAGTTTTTCAAAAAAAGACACGCTATATTAAAAACAAAAAACAAAACAAATACAGTTAAATATAGTTTTCACTTCATATGAAACGTTTACTTGCACTAAATAATCGTCTGTCAATAGATTATATGTTTATAAAGTATAGAGGAAGATATTTTGTTCCCAGAGACAGGTTTGCAAAAACATCTTTTACTTTTAAGATTCTTTATTGTAATGCCTGATTTTACGCAAACTGGTATAGTTCTTGCTTAACTCCGAGAATAAAATGAGAATTATTGTATACTGTGATACTTGATACGCATGCGTTGCATTATTGAAACAATAATACAATCTACTTAATTAATGTAAACCACCAAACTTCATTTTTTATGTTACTTTCTAAAGTAAGAATAACTTAAGGATACAGTGTTGCGGTCTCTGTAAGCACCAGATCAAAGGTTACGGCTACAGAAAGTACGCCTGTTTGCATGTCTGTATAGCGTGGTTTAAAATCAATAATTAATTGGCCAAATTTTACGAAAATTGTTGTGCACAGAAAAGTATTAGTGCTACTTGTCTCAAAATATGCAAATTATTCTTTTTCACAAGTAATGGCTGTCACGCAAGGCATGCGTTGTGAAACAAGTCTTCCGTTGGTGTGTAAAAGGGTCAGAATTTGTGATTATGGAGGAGTCAACTGAAGAAGAGGTCACGCTATACTCACATATAATAGCCAACTCATAATATTCTTCTGCATAAACTGGGATTTTCCTTAGTTCAAACAGAGTTGTGGGGGGATTAGCTGCTAGATATTAATAGTGAGCGGAGAGATAATTTGGACTTTGAGTCAAAAAGAAATAGAAAGTAAAGTTGTAACAATATTGCCAACAGACTCGTATGATAGTCCACAGCTGAATATATTGTCTTCCACAGAGTATCTTAATTCAAAGGCAACAAATGTAATACCAAAAAGTTCCGAACCTTCAAACTTTTCATCTCCTTCCCCCCCCCCCCATAGTTATTGAATTCCTATCAGGAATTTCCCGAAAATCTAGAAATATACTAACAATAATTTTCAAGTACTCCAAATGAGAAGAAAATTTTACATAATAGTAATTGAAAAAAAAAAACATATAAGAAACACTATTTTAAGTGCGGTAGTACTTTATAGTAGGGATTGACAGGGATTCCAAATAATTCACACGCCGAAAAACCACCATATCGAATTCCTAAGCGAATAACCACCATTCAAAGTATTGGTTACGACGTTTTGGGTATAACAATTCAAAAATTTCTAAAACAGCAACTTTTTCGTCTATTACCTACCTACCTGATCACGTCAGCAGGGCTAGCGCCTAGAAGACTCGGACTATCGCTACAAGATTTCTCTAGCTTACTTAATTGGTCTGTGGGTGACTGCTTTTGATATACTGATAAAAAAAAATCCATATATATATATATATATACAATTATAATATAAATAGTAAACATATCATGCACGTACATAAATATCTTTTCAACCCAAGGGATGGCGCTACATGGATAGACATGCGACGGTTTCTAAAGGTAAGGTAAACAAGTAAACATACAAAAGTATTAAAAAATATGAATTTTAAAATGAAGTAGGGATCCTGCTACAAAAGGCAATGAAACAAGAATTAAAACCACAATCATAAATTTATAAAATTTAATCCCTACTTTGACAGATTTATACACTTCTCTGTAGGCTAAAGTATGAATTCATTTTTTTTTAATTTTTGATTGTGGTTTTAATTCTTGTAAAAGTTATAGCTATCAGAGATATGGCTATACTGAAAGTTTATAGATGTTGTGTCCATTCCATGGACTTATAAAAACTTAACAAATAAATAGGAAAAAATAATAATTTTAACGGAAATTAGAGATAGTTGGTTATTAATAGAATTGCTACAAGAAGTATCCAAAATAAAATAAATGCTGCAATTAAAAATGTACTTCTTATTGCAGCATTTATTTTGTTTCAGATACTTCTTGTAGCAATTCTACAAATAACCGACGATCTCTACTTTCCGTTAAAATTTTATTATTTTTCCTATTTATTCTAAATATTCGGGAACTGCTAGAAGGTGAGTTAGCTTAATAACAGAGTTGTTAATTTTAAATCATTTATATGTAGAAAGTAAGACTACATTCTTGAGTTGAAATAAAAGTATATATAATCCCATTATTTTGATTTTAAACCTTTCTGAGGATTTTGAATTCACGAAAGATTTTTTTAAATTTAATTTAAATTTTCAATCCTTCAAGATTTCCTGAAAATAAAAAAATATCTTTGCACCAGTCTTCTCACACTTGATTAAATTAAAATCGTTTGCAAACAACTGAAACAATTATTTCGAGTAAAAAAAGTTTGAACGTTTAATAACAATACATATAACTACTTTAAGGCTGAAACATTACTCACTGAACATCAACCCACTGAACTGTTGGAGAATCAATAATGTTAGTTACGGTTCAGTCGTTTTTTTAGTGGTATGTTTCCATCTATAACCTCACAAACTAATCATTACAATACATTGTCTGGAAACCAGCCAGCGGTTAGTACAATAAGAAACTTCCAGTCATGTTCACTTAAGAGATGCATTTTAAACGTAACGCAATAATTCATCAAAGTTTACGACAGGTTGCAAAAACATATTTGAAACATACAGACCGGTGATAAAAGAAAATGTATAATATAAATAACAAAAACATAAATTGTTAAGCGTTACTGACTGCCAAAAACTGTTAATCGATATTTATGACATCGATGATCAAATGTTCACATATATGCACTTTTAATATACATTAATGTGGAAAATGTAACGTTTTGATGGAAAAAAAATTAACGTTAAGTTTAATAAATGTGGTGATTAATCAAATATGTGAAAAGGAAAAAAAATAATATAATAATAATTTTAAACATAATAATAATAATAACACATTTTATTTTTTGTTTCTGTTGATAATTGTGATTCTTATTATGTCTGTTAGGGTTGTTGTTGTTATTAAGCACAAAGTTACACAAAGTGCTATCTGTGCTCTGCCCACCACGGGTATCGAAACCCGGTTTCTAGCAGTATAAGTCCGTAGACATACCGCTGAGCCACTGGGGGGGGGGGGGCATGTCTGTGAGGAAAATTAGTTCTCGTGTGGAAAGTAGTCTTTAAGATATAAATACAGTGTCTATTGAATAATGATACTGTTGGATAATGACTCAATTTATTAATGTTTTTAGTAAATATATAATATGATTTATTTAAAAAATGCCTATTTTGTTTTATTGCTAGGTGAAAATATTACAAACTGGAGATAAGCACTAATTCACATGTTGTGAAACGTTTACAAAAAACTACAAATAATGAGTTTTTGTCTTTTACCTTCTGAACGTATCCGTTTCTGTGTGCTATATAATCAATATTCATCATATGTTTTCGAACAATGTATGATTATTGCTATAGTAGTTTTTAATTTGTGTTTTTAGCCGCGGCATAGCGGCTCATTGAACGGCTCTGAGTTTGTTTGTTTGTAAGTACATAGCTCCGTAATCTCTTCACCGATTTCGGATCTAATTACAGTTTTGGACTCGGGAAGTCAAAACCTTTTGATTGGTGTATTTGACCATGCCCAATGTCTCCTAGATTAATTTTCTTTAATCCTGCCAAAAAGAATTTCAAGTGCTGCTATTGGGGATTCCATCTTGTTTTTTGTTGTTGTTTTTTTTTCAGTAATTCCTGTCTCACAGAACCATCAAGGCCCTTATTTTACTGAAGAACCGCCAAGCCATGTGGACTATCAGAACACTTTGGGGACAGTTATACATTGCGCTGCTGGGGGTACACCAATACCTTCAATTAAATGGACTAAACAGGACGGAAGTGACATTGTTGACGTCGCGGGATTACGTCAGAGCCGGTCCGACGGATCTCTAGTGTTTCCACCTTTTCGGGCCCAGGATTACAAACAAGAGGTGTCGAGTACTTCCTACAGATGTGTAGCTAGCAACGCTGTGGGTTCTATCGTTAGTAGGGACGTTCAAGTTAGAGCAGGTGAGAGTAGTGATTAATAACTTCTCAAAATTGCCAGTGATTTTTTTTTTACACCTAGATTATGAAAGATCAAAACCTATAAACACCTCGATTATATATTCTTTTCTATTCAACAATTGTATTATTATTATTGTAGTCTAGCGTGAAATGAAACACTAAAAATGTACCCTTTTTAAGTGAGTTTTTCTAAAATATTAAATTACTTAGTAACTATAGTTTTGGTTCAAATGATCATTTGGTGTGAGATCTTTATTATTCTCTCCCTAGTAATCCATATTACGTTATAAATTCTGAATTTGTTATTAGGGCGACATTTTGTTTTCCGACAACGCAACCCTTAATACGACAGTAACTTGTTGCCTATTTACAAATTTGTGGTAAGAGCATCATAAAAAAACAAGGCATTTTCGTTATAAAGCCATATTTTTTAATTTCTGCCTTTTTAGTATGCCTTTTGGTGAAATTTTATTTCCTAGATAAAGTAGTTCTTAAGGTATAATACTTTTAAGCGTATTTTTTGTAAATAATGACCTTACATATTGAATAATGATGTTGTTAGAAGATGAATCAATTCGCGAAACATTAAAGTAAATAGATAAATTTTGAATTTTTTTACTTCAAACAATATGACGTTCTTTATTGAATAATGATGTTGTTAGATGATGAATCAATTCGCGAAAAATGAGAGTAAATAGATAAATTTTGAATTTGTTACTTCAAACAATTGAAAAAGATTTTTGAGTTTGAGTTTAAATGTTATGTATTTTCAGTAACTAATATATTTTTTAAAGTAATAAGCAAAACAACTAATAACGAATAAGGTTCGGGCCCGCGACTCCGGTGATTGTAAATTCGATTCCTGTTCGGTCTCTATTTTCGTTTCTTCAAAATATTTGATAAGCTTACAAAACGGTGTCTTAATATAGGTGTTGCGAAGTTGCGCACAACAGCTATGTTCGAATGTGAAATGTTTGACTTTTATTTTTTACCATTCTTACATAGCAATATTCGTTCTCTGACTACTATTTTCCCTCTTTTTTTACGTCAAAGTTAACGTTGTATAGGCTTGCGCTTAAATGATTTATCTGAATTGGAGATTTCAACATAACATTTTGCGTCTTTACTGATCTATTAATATTGTAATACTAAATATGCCTGTACATAATGCAACAACTTTTTTTTTACATTATTACTGCACTAATCTCAGTGTTGTTTACATTAAGTTGGGCAAAACCTAACTGTCTGCGCCTAACTGCGAAGTCCCAAGATACGATTCCGCGATATTTCGCTAGACACGCTCCTATTTTAAGCTGTTAAACGTTATAACAGTGACATAAAACCCGATAGTTAAGAGTAGATATATAGGTGGTGGGTGCTGCTGACTGGTTTCCCTCTCTTATTGGCTAGCAGAGATTGGTTGTACCTAAATCCTGATGTGTCTGATCAGACCATTTATCCCATATGTCGCACAATGTTCTTTTCAGTTTGAATACCCTGTATTTATACTAGATATTTTATAAATCGCTGAGGATATGATTGTCAGTTTGAAAAATACACAAACTAATGCAAACTGTTTGATTTCCTTAAATTTCTATGCTCTCAGTGCATTTGGGCCCGGTGGTTAGGGCGCTTGACTCTAAATCTGAGGGTCGCGGGTTCGAATCCCCGTCCCACCAAACATGCTCGCCCCTTTCAGCCATTCGAGCATTATAAAGTGACGGTCAATCACACTATTTGTTGGTAAAAAGAGAGGCTCAAGAGTTAGCGGGTGGTGGTGATAACTAGCTGCCTTCCCTCTTGTCTTTCACTGCCATACTAGGGACGGCTAGCGCAGATAACCCTCAAAACAAAACAAACTCAATTCATTTAATTGTTACATAAAATAGGCAGGTATATATATTCATACTTCCGTTTACAGTTGTTTATAGAATACTGAAATAAATCTATATAATGAAGAGAAGCAAAAGTGATGGCCTATAAATAAATAATAGATATAAATTAGAACGTATGAAGCGAAACATGCTGCTTTACACATTAAACCTAATGGGCTATAACATGGAGTTAGTTTGACTTTGAAACAATGTAAGCCAGTTAAGTGTTGTTGTTTTTAATTGCATTCGTCAGGTAAAACTGAGAAATGGAAATCAGTTGGTCACTAATAGTTGTTCTGTTTGGTTTGTTATTGTTATGAATTTCGCGCAAAGCTACACGAGGGCTATCTGCGCTAACCGGCCCTAATTTAGCAGTGTAAGACTAGAGGGAAGGCAGCTAGTCATCACTACCCACCTCGAACTCTTGGGCTACTCATATACCAACGAATAGTGGGATTGACCGTCACATTATAACGCCCCCACGGCTGAAAGGGCGAGCATGTTTGGTGTGACGGGGATTCGAACCGCAGATTGCGAGTCGAGCGCCCTAACCACCTGGCCAGTATTTCAGTATTCTATAAACAATTTTTCCAAAGTCTGTCTATTTTGGCAACCTTGATACCTTAAGTCGTTGAAAAAAAAAGGGAGGCCAGAACAAATCTTGGTGAACGACTTTATATTCGTTGCTTTAGGGAATGTGCACTATATTTTTAATATATTTTTAGGAACCTTAATTTCTATCAGAGTTCTTGCTTTGTCACCAAGTTACGTGTGAAATAAATTAATTTCAAGCTAACTAATTTTGAAGTTATGGACATAAACCTTGAACTGCTGCCCCTTTCCTGCAGAATTCTCTTGTCGTTCATCGATTTTCTGTGTTCATTTTCGCGAGCCTAAAGTCGATGAACCACTGTTTGACGTAGAAAACAACAGCAGGCCTTAACACTTTCATCACTGCTTCGTAGAGAAGGAAGGTGTTAGAAAGGCTAGTGGCTATATGGCACGTAATTAATTAGCATAAGGTTGATCTGCTAGGAAGAAGCCATACAAAGGTTGGTTGCTGCTTTTGGATGACATAGTTTCATAACTTCTACCTGCCTTGACAGCTGTTGTACAACTTCTAATCAAATTTCACGCAATTACGAAAGCAGCATGCACTGCAGATAGGTAACAACATTTACTGTACTTATAGCAAATTCATATAAATATTCATACCTTATATTATTAAACATGTTTCATAATATTCTCTGATTATTTAATGTCGGATGTATAAAGATAAGACATTGTTATTTAACTTCAACCAAAGTAATTCCTCAATGTCGACTACATAAGCAAATAAAAACTAAAGTAAATTACACTGGACAATGGTTTAAGTTACGTTGTATATCAAATGAAATGACGAGCGTTCGACCATAGCATGACACCAGTATCTAATAGGAAGAAAACAACAATATATTCAGACTGATTAAAGAAACCATAAACGTTAGACATATATATGTGTGTGTGTGTGTAGTTAACCATAAAGTACAGATTGTGAGGGTTTCAATATATATACTTATTTCTCGGACAAAAAAACAAGATTAAAGTAAGGTTAAGCTAACAATCTACCTTGTTTCCACATTGTGAATACATATTATGTAGCTCAACCTTCTCGCTTCTATAAATTAAATTCAAACAATAATAAAAACATTTTCATTAGTTTAACATTGTTGGAGAATATATATTCGAAATATATATTACAATTTAAACCAGAGCGCGTTTGACTATTTACAGTCCTAATTAAATTGATTCAATTATGCTTACGAAGATATGTTAGGATTTTACGTTACAATGCTAAACATCATTAGTATTATCGAATATGCAAACTTCTCATGATTTTCAATTCAGTTCAGTGCATTTTAAATCGAGTTAGAATTGTAAATATCAACACATGAAACAAAAATAAACCACGGAATAAAATAAAAACTTAATTCGTGTCTCATTTCCTTTATTAGTATAAGTTTCATTTTCAGAAATTCTGAATTATCAAATTTGATAGCATTTCAGATTATAAAGTTAACATATTCTCATGGCAATTGGAAAGGCATGAAGGTTCTTCCAGTATATCTTTTTCTGGGAATAAGTTTTTAATTTTGTTTATGAATATTCTTGATAGAACCCACGATTCTGATTTAATTAATAAGCTACCAAATTTCGAATGCTGTATCTTTAATTTTTGATTTCAGAGATTATTAAAAATGGAATTTGGCTGGAGTGTTACCCTTAACATTTTTGGGATTCAACCACTTAAAATCAGCACTTCCCATAAATGACGGAAAACTGATTCTGCGCATTACAAACCAATCGGAACAGCTTAAAAGGCCTGCCAAATTCTGATCTTTATGAATCCTTGAAGAGAAACTTGGATGCTGTAACTTCATTGGTTAAAGCAATCGTCTTGTCAATACATGATTGCCATTTTCACTTTTAAAAACTAAAAATCACCTTTGACGGGCTGGATAACAGAATACAGGATTTAACACTACATAATATATTTCAGAGATGATATCATTTAAGTTTTTTGTCTTTTAAAATAAAAATAGAAAAGATACAGCCTCACATTTTAAGAGTAGTGTCAAAGTGTCATGTATCAGGTCACCTGGTGGCTCAGCGGTAAGTTTACGGACTTACAGCGCTAAAATTGTGGATTCGATTTCCAGAAGAGGACACAGCAGATAGCCCAATATGGCTTTGGGCTAAAACAAACAAAAACCATGTACCGGATCATGCGTTATTACAAATGAATTGTTCTCAAACGAATTGTTTCATTACAATATAAAAATTCAATTTCATTCAGAAAACCTAAAAGCTTTGCATTGTCTATTCTTCTTGTTTATACTCTGTTTTTTTTTTCTTATGCATTATATAAATTAGAAGTATTATTTTTCAAATTGAATTTCACTAAATAAATGTGTATTATAGGTTAACTGAAGTTAATATTTCAGTTATGAAAGGGCATATTTCTATAAAACTATGTATTCATTTTTATGCGAGTAAGGCATCTGATGATCCGTCATGTGCTTTAACATGCAAATGATATGTTAATCAGCCTATGCTCGTGAATAAACATTTCGTAGAAGTGGATGTCATCTTCACAGTTCATGGCGTTTCAGTATAGTGTGGTCATCACAACCAGCAAAGGGAAACCGTCACCAATATTGAACGCTTAAACTTAGAGTGTCATCGACCACTCTTCTGGAAAAGCTATTTCCAAGGCATAATTTGTATTTAGAGTTTACCAAGAACATCTCATGCATGTCCTATGGGAATGGAGTCCTTTGAGCATGTTATTTGGTCAATTTCAATTTTCTCTTTTTCAAGAAATGTATCAATCAGTTTAACTTTATCGTCCATTAGATGAAACCAAGGCCAGGTGCACCAGCAATATATGACTATACAAAGGATCATATGTTGTGGTCTCTATAATATCAGAATATTTAACGTTAATGATATCATTCCGCAGGATGTAGAGTCGGGTACGTCCTCCAGTGCTTTTCCCGCGTACAACACCGCAATATGTGTCCTTTTTTTTCTTTTTCTTTTCTTTTTTGCACGCAAACGTAATTATACCTTGTTCAAATTTCTACTCGCGTGTTATTTGGCTGCAAAATGAAAAGCGACTCATGTGTAAAAAGAATACTTTTTATACGTTGCAGGTTCACTGTACGTGTTCTCGGCACAATTGCAAGCGAGCTGTTTTATGCTTTGCCTGTATTGGAATAAATCTCATTGAGCATTAAACATACAGACTTGTCTTGCTAAGTCTCTTTATTACTGTCAATACACTGACATGGTGTCCACTTAAGTAGCAAACATTTTAGTCAGTGTCGGATCACGTGCCCTACGATTGGGACGAGCCAGAACTGATAAATAGCGGTCGTTTGCTTGTGTCGTTGATGATGGTCTGCCTTATCTACTTTCCATAAAACTGTACATTTGTTTTTCAAGTGGTTCTACATTCTATTAACAACACTTTCAAACACTTGTAGCCAATTCACAACAGTTTGCTGTGAATTACGTGCTACTGCTAACCCTATGGCTCTTCACGTGAGTGAAACCTCTAAATGACTTGTTTGAAGTCTATTCATAATTCGTGAATAATTTGCTCTTCATTCATGAGGTAAGTTAGAATGATTTCACCATTAAAGCTTATCACTGGGGTCACCAATTTATTACTATAAAAACTTCACCATCAAACCCAATATTAGCATGAAATGAAGCACGCTTGTTGATATCACACTCTTCCATATCTCGAATTGTTTTAAAATTGACAAATCTTTACCAATTGTCTTGTTATGAGTATAATTACCATTAACGAAAACACTAATTCAAATTAATTGCCCATAGCTTGTTAATCTTGTTGAAAATTTGGTATTTTTTTTCAATTCAAGCTATGAGGATTTTCACAAAGAGCACGTGCATCAATATTCACTTGTTTTTATCATTCCTAACTGAAGTTATGGTGTTAAAACAGCTTATGTTATGTACTTCTTTATCTGCCACATTAATTTTGCATGTGACATATATGTAACTCTGTCCAGTTCTAGCGCAGATAGCCCTCGTGTAGCTTTGCGCGAAATCCATAACAAACAAACATTAGGGGACGGTAATTTTGTTTGTTTCTATACACACATTTTGATGACTTTTTAAATTTCCT
>NW_013665733.1:1081898-1090862 GCF_000517525.1 Limulus polyphemus | reverse complement strand
CTAGACGAAGAATTGAATATTAATCCAGCGCTTAAGGTCAAGTATTAAAGAAAATATTGTCAGTTCTGCTTTAAAACTCAGGTGCTACAAGGAGGAAGTTGAAATTATTTCCTATTCTTGGCTATTATAAACTAAACACTTCAGTCATAGAGTGTGTGGAAATGAAGCTTAATTTATAGGTTCTGTCATACTTTTAGTTATTTGGAGTAAAATCTAGTGATAGCTCAACTGCACTGGAAATAGCTCTTCTTGGCTATTATAAACTAAACACTTCAGTCATAGAGTGTGTGGAAATGAAGCTTAATTTATAGGTTCTGTCATACTTTTAGTTATTTGGAGTAAAATCTAGTGATAGCTCAACTGCAGTGGAAAGAAGAATTTCAACCCGTGTCTATGTAAGTGCTCTGTTAGATAACATTTATATCAAATTCAAATACAAATATCATAGACTGTTAGTTTAAAGTTCCGAAATCGAATGTTAGTGAAAGGAAATTAAGAAATCTTAGAATAAAGTTTCGTATTAGAACTAAAGCGTACGATAAAAATTGTTAGTTAACTGCGTAACTTATTTGCTGGGAGGAGAAATTATCAGTACCTGGATTATATATGAATTATTAGTATTTGGATTGTATCTGAATTATTAGTATAATGCAGATACAATCCAGGTACTAATAATAATTCAAATACAATCCAGGTACTGATGATATAGATACAATCCAGGTACTAATAATTCAGATACAATCCAAGTACTGATAATTCAGATACAATCCAGGTTCTAATACTTCAGATACAATCCAGGTACTGATAATTCAGATACAATCCAGTTACTAATAATGCAGATACAATCCATGTACTAATAATTCAGATACAATCCAGGTAACAAAACAGTTTAATTATCCTTAAGTTAGGCCACTATTCTGCTTTTGTAAGAATTATAGTTAATATACCTAGGAACATTGTAATTAACTAGTTTTTTTACGTTTCAAATTCTGGTTACGTTTCATCATCTAAAAGATCACTTGTAGTTTGTTGATATTTCATACTCTGATGACCAGTATCTAACAAATTAGACACAATCCAGGTACTGATAATGCAAATACAATCCAGGTACTGATAATTCAGATACAATCCAGGTACTGATAATGCAGATACAATCCAGGTACTAATAATAATTCAAATACAACCCAGGTACTGATGATACAGATACAATCCAGGTACTAATAATTCAGATACAATCCAAGTACTGATAATTCAGATACAATCGAGGTTCTAATACTTCAGATACAATCCAGGTACTGATAATTCAGATACAATCCAGTTACTAATAATTCAGATACAATCCATGTACTAATAATTCAGATACAATCCAAGTACTGATAATTCAGATACAATCCAGGTTCTAATACTTCAGATACAATCCAGGTACTGATAATTCAGATACAATCCAGTTACTAAGTGTTTTAGAGAAATGAAAATAAAAGCAAGTAGCTTAAAAGTCTCTGTTTTGAAACACTGCCTATGACATATCACTCGATAAATAATCGTTTCTTTCTGGTTTTGGAAAAACAATGTTTGAAATATTTTTAATCTTTAATGATTAAAACCTGTTAAAGAAAAGTAATATGTCATAATTGTTAAGTGAAGTCATTATACATTCAAGACTGTTAAGTCCTAACAAGGATGTGTCCCTTTTCTTATTTTAGTAATTAATTTCATCTATCGGTAACTTGTAACCAGACTTGGCAATTTCTTAATGCTCTTATCAGTGTTTTCGCAAACCTTCCATACATAGTACAACGGTGCAACTTAGGTCCATACACAGACTTTTGCGGCTAACTTCAGTACAAAACCTACTATCTATCTTTAAAGAAGCATTATAGTTGCCAATTTTGATTTTTTGATGTTTTTATACAACAAGTTTATCTTTTCTTCTTCAATTTTATATATACTACATATTCTGGTATATTCGTCAGTGTCATTTTTCTACACCATGATATTAGTGTTATCATTTTGTCATGGGGTTATAAAATTCATCATTTTGTAAATCCCTTTATCCAGCTAATACTATTAAATATAGGGCATTTCATGGTAATCCTTGTTCTTGCTTTTATGTATGTCAGTAATAAATGTTTTATAAGATGTTTGTAATTTGTGTGAGTATTTTAGGTAATAAGTTTGTTTGTTTGTAGTCAAGCACCAAGCTACACAATGGGTTATCTGTGTTCTGCCAACCACGGGTATTGAAACCAGTAATAGCGTTATAAGTCTACAGACTTATAACTGTGCCACTGCGAGGTTTTTAGTCAATATATGTTATGTATCTCGCTGATTTAACTGTTAACGTTATGACAGGTGCTCCACGAATCTCCCATTAACAAGGAATGATATCTTACAAGACCGTCTGGGAAAAGTCTTCATAAAAGTAAAATACTATTTCTACTGTACCTAAACATAAAGTTATATGTAAGTTAACTTTTATCAAAGCCGAGATGATTCATTTTTCTCTTGGACATTGTCGCAGTTTTCGGGAATAGTTTAATTAAATAGTCTGTTATTATTTTTTGTTAAAGACAATCAGTTATAGATTTCCGTTAGATAACGTGTTCGTAGATCAAAACCAGTATCTTAACTTGGGTGAAGTTAGATTTTACACCTGTTCAAACAGAAGCATAACGAACCAAGATTCAGTGAACAGTATAAATTTCAGTGAAGTTCAAAACATAAGAATATTGTAAATTAGGTAATCAATCAAAATATTCAAATTAGGGTATTAAGTAGAAACTTTTTTGTAAGGAACAGGCCATGAGAAGCGGTCGTTTCATACAGAGAAAGTAATATTAAAACTTGAATGAATCAGAAACGTCGAAAATCAAGTCTTTCTTATTTATTTTCTTGAGCTGACATGTGTATATATATGTATATATGCGTAGATATATTGCCTTATTCTTACCTAGTTTTTACGGTAAGTTGTGTTTTACGTTTTCTTCTTACGGCACATACCAACGTCCCTCTAAGTAAAACCTATTCTCAAATTTATAAAATAAAGTAAACCAATAAGAACCAAATTCAAGACAACTATAGGTCAGAACTAAAAAGTAAAGTATGAAAATTAATGAAGTTAATCTTACGTAACAAACAGACTAAAATAATTCATGTAATAAATCCATATACCAGAAGACTAAAGTCTGTAAAGTTATAAAATAAAAATTCAGGACTTACTGAAAAATAATATGCAATGAAAACAGTTACCTAAAAAGAATGACAACCCGATGGTGTAACTCTTTTGGTAGACTAGTCTATACGCTAGATTTCACGTTTGTGTAGAAAAGAATTTTAACAACTCAAGTTGCTGATTGTGTTTGTTTCTAATGTATAACAATGTTTAAAGTGAAATTACGATATTTGTTGAAAAAAGCCATAACAATACGTATACAATATATATATATATTGGAGCTACAGTTACTTTGGTACAAAACTGGAGCTACTACTGTTACTGAGGTACAAAATTGGAGTTACAGTTAATGAGGTACAAGGCTGGAGCTACAGTTACTGAGGTTCAAAACTGGAGCTACAGTTACTGATGTACAAAACTAGAGTTTCTGTTACCGACGCATTATGTTTGAAGTACAATTCTTGACTCGATATTTGTCGAGTATTAATTAAGTGTTACTAAAATTGTACCTTTCTTACTGGCTATAAAGTATCTCGTCTGATTTGCATATGAGATAATATTGTATAAACAAAACAACAGTCAACTGTTATTTTTTCTACCTAGTTTTTAATTTTATAAACGTGTTGTTTCAAACATGATACTTTTTTGTTCAAATAAAATCCTAAATACGTCATTCACCAGGCTTATGTTTTGCACATGCTCCTTGAAGCGTGTGCGCGCGCTAACTTCCGCGGGCCGGGCATGTGCACGACAAATGACATTTTCCACCCACACATGTAAGCATAGCACATCATGCTATATAAACCAGCGTTTCAAAATTGCGTAGAAAAGAATCCCAAGAACTTTGAGACCACTCTTAGTAGATTTTGGCAGAGAGAGAGAGAAAAGACCAGAAAACAACTCCTGCAAATAAACTACCGCTAGTCCCACTTTGCAGAGCACATCAGTCTACATATTATAAAAATAAGGGAAGACGTTGCTGACAACATGCTTCTGTTTAGTAAGACAGTCATCCACGTCTTGCGGACTACTGTTTTACAAGTATAACTTTACAAATACTCAAAGCGCAAGATGAAGGTTACAGTATCTGAGCTCTAAAACTGAAATCACAATAATCAAAGTACAAGACTGGCGTCATAGTTATTGAGGTACAAAACTGGAGCTACTACAGTTACTGAGGTACAAAACTGTTTCTAAAGCAGTCGCCTAGGGAAGAAAAACTGTTATTTTTACTTTGGTTATTCCTATTTCAGTTCTAGGAATTGTAACTTCCAAACTTGTGCTAAAGCAATATGTACTTCAGTCTTGTGAGCCCAAAATTGTACCCTAATTAGGAATACTTGTACTTTATTAGTTAAGACTACACCTTGCGTTTATATAATCGTAGCTGACAATTTGTAGCTTGGTAACTGCAGTCAGTCTTGTGACTTAGTAGTTAAGTCGTCAGTTTTATAATTGTAGCTTCAATCTTGTACTTCTGTAGTTGAGCTTTAGTGAGTCGATTATTGTGATCAAAGTCTTGTATTTCAGTAATTCTCACTCTATTCCTAGCTCCCCGGTGGTTCAGCTTGAGGTCATAAAACACTAAAAACCGGAGTTCGATACCTGGGGAGAGAACGGTGTACATATCCATTTGTGTTACCTTGTTATTAACAAAAACACTCTAGTGATATACGTCAGAAAATGCTCCAACCATAAACCTCAGTAACTGTGGTTTTAGTATCGTACCACAGTAAATGTGACCACAGGCTACTATCTCGAAAATGCTTCTCACAATATCTTAGTAATTTTGACTTTAAGTCGTGCCCTTCGATAACATGTAACCTAGTATTGTTCCTAAATAATTTCATGTTGTTGATTTTTCTTCTTTTTTTTGTTATCGTTTCAGTCTTTTACCTTAGTGAAATTAACTCTAAGTATGTGTTTCAGTAAATATGATTTTAGTAGCACATTAATATTTATTGTACAGTTTTATGCTCAAATAATTGTGACGTACTAAAACATTTAAATGTAGCTGAAGTATTACTTTAACTGTATATGTACTGTAGTAGGTTATTAATGCTACTTGCAAGTTACAGTACTGTACCTAATCAATTTAGGCAGTAATGCGATCAATTATGACTCAAGTAAAGCAATCAAGAATTGTGAAATCAGCGCTATATTGCTTATATATAGCTTCAGTTTTTCGGGTTTTTTTCTTCTTTTCCGAATACAAATCTTTTCTCGTGTAAATTTACTTATCCTTGCATGGAATATTCAAACAACTTGTTTATATTTTTATGATTAATTTATAGAAAAATTACAAGCTGATAAACTCCAGAAAATGAGCATGGCAACGAACACCAAGCGTAGGCATCAAAGCAAGCCAATAGCAGGCAGGTATCGGTTTGCATCACGATTGATACTTGCAGTTTTGTTTCCTTTCCGTTGGTGGACAAGAATTTAAACATCACTCCGTAGAGTATTCTCTGTTACTATGGGATCTCTCAACTCTCTCACATTTCACAGAAAAAAAAACCCTTAAAAACGCAGCCTCCGTTTTTGTATTCTTGCTCGAATACACTTAATTAACCTTAATTTAATTATTTTACGTAATTTGTTTACGTTTGATTACGTGTCGCTTCGCGAGTGTCATGATAGGAATCTATTAATTTTAACTTTTGCATTATCACATAATAGTCTTAACAGATTGTCTGCACTTTATAAAGATGGTATAAATCATCTTCAACGCGTTTTATTATTATTATTTTAGGTTGGAAGAATACTGAAGGTTTTGATTTTTTTGTGTTAACCAGAGATTTATTCCCTTGAAAATAAACTTAGATTTTTGTCTCTTTTTATCATTCTCGTTACAAAGGTGCTTAGTCAATCTATCATTAAATATCTTACTTATTGCCCTAAATCTTTAAATTTTTAATAACTAATCTATTTTCGTTAATTTCGAATACCAACTTCTGTGTTTGAGTGCTACTACCGATGTGTGTTCTCATATGAAAAGCAGTCTTATACTTATACACAACTTAGTGCTATATTATCTTGAAACGAACAATGAGATAAAAACAATTAACGAAAACTTGTAGTGTATAATGGTAATTCATACTATCTTGAAACATTTCGATAGAAGTATAAACAATTCACAGTATCTATGCTTGGAAACACACAGAGTGAACATCATTGTAAAATAACGACACTAGTAGTGTCTCGAATGTGGGTGTAAAGTGTTTTATATAAAGTAGTAATGTCTCAAAATTGTGGACTGTTCCTACCTTTTGTTTAGACTTAATGGGAAGTTACAACATGTACGTGACGTTGTTTAGAGCACATATGATATTAATATGTATGGAATATATGTTCTTCATCAACGGAGTCACCGCCTAACCACACATAAACTGTCAGCTGAATAGTTCATTCCTAGTACACCGATTTTCAGCCGTGTTTAGTATTATGACTGTTGCGCTATAAGAACAGTTTCAAATATCTGGACAAACTGAATTTAAACCTGATACTGTAATAACTTCATTTTATAGAACAAACGAGATCATTCGTGAAAAATATTACACTAAGTTTATAACTTAATCAGTTCTTATTAATTAAAAATAGAGCTCGGGCCAAATTACATAATATTATAATATGGCCTCGAGGTTTACCCTTATTACATTTGTTGCCAAAAAATGACAACATGTGAAGGTCAAAGGTCAACTATCATGAAAAGTGTATTCATTTTTACCATCACTGCACTTGTAACATGTAAAGGAGACAGTTCCCAAATATTTGTTGCAAATCAAGTTTAGGCTCAAGCTTATAAATTTGGATAAAAGACAAGGAAATTTGAAGATTTCTATTTGACTCAAACAAGGTCGTGGTAAATATGCTAACGTGTGGTTAATATTGGTGTTCATCATCATACAATAGAAAGATTTATATGATATAAATGTGGTATTATTGAGCCAGTAGGTTAGTAAGTAAACGGAACTTTTCTTATAGAGTTAGATTGTGAAACCACTGAAATTACTTTAAGATCTTCGCAAGTCCTAATAAAAACAAAACAAAAAGCTTTTCCATATTTTAATCAGCGAAGCAAGTTTTTATCTTAATTATTCCATTCGGACACCTCACTGTTCTTGAAACTTTAACAGCACCAAGTGGCGACTTTGAACAGTTTAAATTTTTACTCACCGCTGGAATGTCTGCTTTTCTTCGAAGATTTGACGTGTTAACAAGTAGTTTATTAACTCAACATGTCAAACAAAAGCTGTTCACTCCAAAACTTTATACCGGTTAACTTATATCAAGCCATCTAGGTCAAGCAGCTGTTAGTGAACCCATACGTATATAAGGTATAATATATATATATATATGTAGGATAATGACCGGTAGTTTCGTATAGCTACACTGGACAAACAGCTCCAACTCACAGAACAGTCATTTATCCTGTATATCTATAAATATCATTACTTTTCGTGACTGAATGAGTCGCTGAAAAATAGGTGGATTTCAAAAATAGATTAGAATTGCGGGAATTTGGTCAAACCTTATTTTTTGGAATGGTTAATTGTTAGTAAAAGTTAGAATTCAAGTTTTATACATAGGCTTTTTTTAATTTTACAAGCATTCTGTTTAAATCTCTAAGTCTATGTATACTAAACACTGCCCGTCAACCACAAAAACAAAGCAACATCAAATTTCGTAATACTGTCTGTTGTTACTAAAATGTACACTTGTGAATTTATCTTTTAATTTTTTCTTATTGTTTATAGTGTAAAGCTACGTAATAGTCTATCTGTGTGCTATCTATCACGGGGAATCGAACCCCGGATTTTAGGGTTGTAATTTCGTACAGTTCCCGCTGACCCTCCGGAGATCCATGTAATCAGTGAAATAGTCATTTAATTTAAAAACAAGAAAAATAAAAATATGTATCTATGTTTTGGAGGTTTATAAGACACTGCTCGTAGCTCAGCAGTAAGTTGGTGAGCTTAAATGGTAACGCTAAAATTCGAGGTTCGATCCTGTCGGGTGGGTGGAGGGGATACAACGCAGATAGTCCAATGTGCGTTATTGTTTTAAACCAAACAAACCGTGTGACGCATAACATCCATTAATATAATAATTTAGCTATTGAAATTTAAATGTAAATGTTAGAGTTTCGAGGGTAGTTTAGAGCATAAACTTTGTACTATATCTGCTTGTAATTGCATGTTTTTTCTTGTTTGTTTTTATACTTGTACAAATAGTTCACTTTTATAAGTACCTGTAATAAGAGTTTCATGTTTCTTGTTGATATAGTGTCGCGTTATTTCTTTTTCAATTGATGTTGCTGTGTAATTGTAATGTTTTCTTTCTTCTATAATTTTAAAGATTTTGAAAAATTAAAAGGTTAAAACTTTGTCACCATTAACAAAGGTTCATTTTTTTTGCATAATTTACATGAAAATAAGTGGCTTTTTAGAAAACCTGAACAAAACATTACAGTAAGCAGAACTTTTCACAACTAATCTAAACTTGGAATGGTTAGAAAAAAATTGGTAAAATTTCTCTCCTTCCTATACTATAAAAATATGTTATAAAGATTGTGTTTACTCTTTCCTATACTATAAAAATATGTTATAAAGATTGTGTTTACTCTTTCCTATACTATAAAAATATGTTATAAAGATTGTGTTTACTCTTTCTGATACTATTAAAAATATGTTATAAAGATTGTGTTTACTCTTTCCTATACTATAAAAATATGTTTTTAATATTGTGTTTACTCTTTCCTGTACTATAAAAAGTATGTTATAAAGATTGTG
>NW_013665733.1:1075361-1080898 GCF_000517525.1 Limulus polyphemus | reverse complement strand
TACTTTTCTGATACTATTAAAATATGTTATAAAGATTGTGTTACTCTTCTGATACTATTAAAATATGTTATAAAGATTGTGTTACTCTTTCCTATACTATAAAATATGTTATAAAGATTGTGTTTACTCTTTCTGATACTATTAAAAATATGTTATAAAGATTGTGTTTACTCTTTCCTATACTATAAAAATATGTTATAAATATTGTGTTTACTCTTTCCTGTACTATAAAAAATATGTTATAAAGATTGTGTTTACTCTTTCCTGTACTGTAAAAAATATGTTATAAAGATTTTGTTTTCAAATATTTAAGAGACTAAAGACATCTTAGCTTAAACCTATACAGGTATCGGGCATGGCTTAGTGAATAGTGTTCCAGGACTGTGAATTAGAGGATTCTTGACTGGTGACACGCTACCCCAAAAATGCGCTCCGCCCTTCCTCAGTTGTTTCACTATCACCTGAAATATCGCTTGGTTTTTTAGCAAATTGATTGAGTTTGGTTGAGTTCAAAAAGGTGAATTTTAGTAGGTTTTGATTTACTTTCTTATGTACATTTACAATAGGTCGTTTAAGTCACCCCAACGTCAAGAATCAAGTTTGTTTATGACATATATTTAAGTTAATTTGTCGAGAAGCGGGTTCTTGGCCCGATTTTCTTTTTTTATTTTTTTTTTATATGCGTAACGTGGAAAGTTGTATTTTATCCTAGTTGTTGTTTTTCAAACGATAGTTCACTCATGAAGATAATAATGGAGTTTATTAAACGGATAATGCCGCTTACACCAAAGTTTAAGATTAGGCACAGTTTCTCTCATCAAATACATCACATAATATCCAAATTTTGCGATTAAACTTAAATGGTATGGGTAAAAACAGTAAAGCACATTTAGGAATTTCCTAAAAAAAATCAGTTGATCATTAATAAAGTTGCTTTGAAAGGACAAATGTTCGTTTGAAATCATTCGACATTTCGTCTTATTGTAGTTGTATTCTTAACTCTTATTTTTCAATATTTTGTTTCTGTGCAGCTGACCTATATGTCCTAGCAGGCGTGGAATTTATTTCGTGAACCTCACATGGAAGGCAGGACTACGGGTTTGTGCGTCATTCGCTGGCACTAAAGCAGTAACAAGAAGGAACTTTGAAATGGCTATTATACTTACAAATATAAGCATTATGCATACAAGCAAATAATTACCACAACTATATCTAGCCGGGACTCTCTTACAGGTTGCAACATCAGGAAAATTCTTAGGGATTACAATTGATTACCACACATTAATAGCATAGAAACCAGAATTTGGAAAAGAGCGAGTTACCTTAAGAGCCTGACTGGTAACAAACAAGGAGGTTCACCAGAAAACATATTAAAAATTTACAGAACATACATAATATCAGTCGTAGAATATGCCTGTATAACATGGATAAATGTATCAAAAACACACATCAACAATCTACAGCAAATACAAAACTATATTTTAACGAAAGCGTATACAGTCCCACGATCAACAAACTCTGAATTTCTACACAACTATTCAAACATGACAACTCTATCAGACAGACTTCTGGATAATTCGCTTCAATATTATAAGAAAAATATTAATAAAAATGAACTGACGAGCAAACTAGAGAGTTGCATAATACATGATGAACCAAGCTCTAAGTACCTCTCCCCTCTAAACATCACAAATAAGACTCTTACAGGCCAAACAGTGCTAGGCTAACTGAATCCTAGCCACAAACTTAGCTCTATTTTAAAAGGGTTTTATATGTAAAAATAAGATTATGTGTGTGTATATGACTGCTAAGTGGAACTGTATTGTGAACACGGACTAATACTGCGATCGTGCATAAGTGAAGCTAATGAAAAGATACGAGTTAATATTACCCCATGAATTGGACATGGCACAAAAAGGGTATGTTAATTAAAAGTGCGGACAATGGACAAAATGTAACACACTGTGTGTAACGCAGCAACAATGTAAAAGGGTTATTACCTAGGATTCTGTAAAAGTGCAAACAAAATAACAATTCCTGAGAAGGAGGAAGAGATCAACACTGAACCCGACCCTCCCTTGTCCAAAACATGGACCAAATCCCGATGAATATTAAGTCCATATAACCACATGACTAAACATAACGACATGGACTGTAACAACAAGGTGCGGCTCCAAAATCGTTTTAATATAACATACTCAACCTCTGTAAACAACTACAAATCGTTTTAATATAACATACTCAACCTCTGTAAACAACTACAAATCGTTTTAATATAACATACTCAACCTCTGTAAACAACTACAAATCGTTTTAATATAACATACTCAACCTCTGTAAACAACTACAAATCGTTTTAATATAACATACTCAACCTCTGTAAACAACTACAAATCGTTTTAATATAACGTACTCAACCTCTGTAAACAACTACAAATCGTTTTAATATAACGTACTCAACCTCTGTAAACAACTACAAATCGTTTTAATATAACATACTCACACTCTGAAACAACTACAAATAGTTTTAATATAACATACTCACCCTCTGAAACAACTACAAATAGTTTTAATATAACATACTCACCCTCTGAAACAACTACAAATAGTTTTAATATAACATACTCACCCTCTGTAAACAACTACTTGATTTATTGGCAGTTTGAAACAAATATTATTAATGCCTGTACTGCTCTTTTATCATGTAAACTCTTCTGAACTACATAGTTTTAACGAAGGCAGTATTTGATGATTAGGCGCCATCTTGTTTGATCATTAGTTTGTTTTGTTCTCGCCTTTGCAAATAAGGTTATCTATAGGAACTTTCCACGGCTTCTCCTGGAAAACAAAATGGAAGTCAAAAGCCAAAGTTATATATCCGACTTTTGATTAACGGACGATGGTTATTTGTATAGTTAAAAATATACACTTACGTGACAGTTTTTAAATGTTAGTCTCTCGACAAGAAAAGCAACAACAAAACACAAACATACATTTACTCCATGAAAATGGTACAATTGGCTCATTTCATGTATTTACAGTTACATTAAACTGCTTATCAAAGAGAATTTCACCTCGAAAAATCTGACGTCCGTTGTAGAGAAGTATTATTTGTGTTCATACAAATCCTTTTCTTTTCCTTTTGAGGAAATTTGGCAGTATATCTCAGCCAATTCGTCGCCGTGGAAATTTTCCTTTCAAATATACCTTATGATTATATTATTATTTATAACAGTCAGGCATTGTTGTTGATTCATGACTTGTCTGTTTCTTCCTGTTTAACGTTTAATAATATTAATAATAATTATATATATATATATGTTGCTGTCAAAATAAGTGTTTCTGACGTCATTGCACTTGCACGGGAATATTTTGATGTTGGCTTAACGTTCTCGTTGACTAGTTAATAACAAACAGACACAAACTTAGTTTCCATAGCATGTTTTTATTTTATTTTAATAAATTCAAGTTCTTTATCATTCTTATGTACAGTCATTTTTATCATAATTATAGGCGATGTGTCTTTGACCACTTTCAATTTTGGACGGGTTTCAACTGGTTGGTCTGTGGTTTGTTTGTTTGAAATTAAGCACAAAGCTACACAATGGGCTATCTGTGCTCTGGCCACCACGAGTATCGAAACCCGGTTTCTAGCGGGGAGGGCAGGTCTATGGTGCATGAAAACGTTTTAATCCACTTCCGGTCATCTCCCTCACATCATATAGAATTCAAAACCTTTAAGTATTCTTTTTTGGGTTATTTTCCAAGGAAATAACATTCTCTTAGGAACATTACGAAACAAAAAATCCGATTAGTGAGTAAATTACTCTAATTTTTATACAATAGACACGGTTTCAACTTTAGAGAAAATAAATATGTAAGAATAACAGTGAATAAACTTGTATAATTTAGCCCACTGAATTTTACCTTCACACATAATGAAACTAGGCCTATATGATTAACTTGAAACCAGAACACTAGAAAACTTTACAAACAAATTATCCAATCGAAACGAATACACAAAACAGTCTTCTGCCAAATATTTTAGACGTCCATTTTCAAATTACATTTAGGCTCTGTCGGAGTAAAAACATGACGTAACTTATATTAGCTTACAAACGCCATCTGTTGGGAGTATATAGTATACATAGAAAATTTTCAAAACGATATTTTGTGTTTAAAAAAGTCGAAAAACCTTAAAAAGGACATATGTTTATCAATTTAAAAAAATTTGAAAGACAGTTTTCTAAGTATTAAAATAGAATTCTTCAATGGGCTTCTAAGTCATTCCACGTTTAGGAAGTTAATTTAACTGATAACTGAAAAAAGATAAAATGTTCACGTTGGAAGTTTTTGAGTAAATCAATAACATAACCTGTATTTGCTGCGTTTTGGTAACAATAGCAGTAAGGAAAATATAAAGGATTATATGGCTGTTGGCACAGCTTTAAGCATAATTCAAGCTATTTGTACAAGAATAATTTAACCCTTTGATTACAAATATGGATGCGTTTTGTACCAACATTTTTTTGTTTCTGTATTTGGTCAAAAGTATTTTTATTGACATAATAATTAAGTAAAATGTAAATAACTTTTGTATGCGTCAGAGATGTACTACTTAAAACGGTCAAAGAGGGGAATACATAAGTAACATATGCCACAGGAGTATTTTCATATGACTGGGTGTATCCTATATAATGTGTACAGTTTAGTATACTCTAATCCATTATAACGATGGCACACGACGAGACACATACATTCAGTATGTAATGCTGTTTGAATACAAGAAGGGAAACAACGCCTCTGTAGCCGCAAAGAATATCAAAAAGGTTTATGGAAATGTTTTGAACGTTCGTAAGTGTCAAAGATGGTTCAGCAAATTTGGTTCAGCTGACTATAGCCTTAAAAAATGTGATAGCTGGGGCCGACATGTTGGAATTGATATCGATGCTCTGAAGACGCTTGTTGAGTCTAACCCAAGACAACACACTCGTGAAATGGCCCTTAAATTGCATGTCTCTCATGAAACAATACGTAAACATCTCAAGAATATGGGAAAACTCCATAAAGGTGTTTGGGTGCTTCACGAACTCTCCGATGATCATCATTTTCAACGTGTGAACGTTGCTTCGTCTCTTCTGGCGCGTGAACCATTTTTGGACAGAATTGTCACCGGTGATGAAAAATGGATTCTCTATGCGAATATTAAACGCCAAAAACTATGGCTCACTCCTAAACAAATACCACTTCCGACTCTACAACTTGGACTTCATCCGTAGAAAGTGATGCTTTGCATTTGGTGGGACAACAAAGTAGTAATTCATTTCGAACTCCTCAATCCACAGCGAACTGACAATACACAGATCTATAGTCAGAAACTGGAACGTTTAAATCAAGCCCTTCATCAGAAACACCTTTCACTCGTCAGTGGCACGTTTGACGCAACACAAGATTATGGAGTTGGGTTGGGAAGTTCTCCCCCGCCCACCATATTCTCCAGATATGGTATCGTCAGATTACCATCTTTTTCGTTCGCT
>NW_013665733.1:1069227-1074904 GCF_000517525.1 Limulus polyphemus | reverse complement strand
TAATGGGAAAACGTATGCAAATGTGGAAGGTGTTAAAGAGGACATCGACATGTTTTTTCCTTCAAAGCTAAGTGATTTTTTTAATCAGGGCATTAGCAACCTGATTGTAAGATGGAAAAGCAAAATCGATAAGATTGGAGACTATTTCATTTAATAAATGTATTGTTTTGATATATAAGTTGTTCGGGTTTTTTCATCTAAAAAAGCGACATTAATTTCTTGACGACCTAATATTTAAAGAGTAACGTGTGTGCGTGAGTGAGTAGCTTTTTAAATTTAATTGAAATATGCAAAAATGAAATTTGAAGGGAGTTACAGACGACTTCTCCATATGCATAGGGAAGGATTGGGTGTAGATAGTACTATGTATTACAAAGAGAAGGTATTTGGGGAACGTATCTGTCATTCCTCAGAATCCTAACTCAGACAGCAGTGTTTATGTGTTTAAGTTTTGTGTGTGAATTTCTTCATTTCTTTACATACACTTAGAGTACCGTCACCCTGTAGGGTTTTAATATTTGCTCCCGATACCTAGGTTTTGAAAGCGTCGTTAGGTCTAGTGTCGCTTACTAGCTAAGTCACTTTTGATAAAACCATTCGACTCAAAGTGTGTTTTGTACTAGAGGTTTTTGGTGGATATCACGTGTTATGGAATAGATTTAACCCACTTAGGTTTAACCTTGCCGTCACTGAGACGCCCCACGCGGCCACCAGATTCGTTAATAACTCTACATATCTAAACTTACATGTGAATAGTCTAAGCAGATTACTTAATTGTTTTGACTGCCTTAAACATACAGAAAGTTTTTTCGTACGCGAAGCACGAGTTTTCCTCTTAGTGTTGAAAAAAGGGAAATCGGGAAAAATTTGATCGATAAAGACAATTAGAAGATTCTGGTTAAACATTTTAACAGGAAATCACAAAGTCCACGAGTTAGTGAATTTACAGAATTGAAAAAAAAACAGTTGCCTTTTTGCGATTACTTTTATAAAATTATTTATTTTAGTTTGACATCTAATAAGAAAGGAAGAGTTAGGAGATCTTAATGGAACATTAAGAATTAAAAAATTGAAGTACTTTAAAGGCTAGAGAAAAGTTTTTAGGTTATAAAGTATTAGTTTCAGTTTATTTTTATCATTATAAAGCACACAGTTAGGCCCGGCATGGCCAGGTGGTTAGGGCACGCGACTCGCAATCTGAGGGTCGCGGGTTCGAATCTTCATCCCACCAAATATGCTCGTCCTTTCAGCCGTGGGGGCGTTATAACGTGACGGTCAATCCCACTATTCGTTGGTAAAATAGTAGCCCAAGAGTTGGCGGTGGTTGGTGATGACTAGCTGCCTTCTAGCTGTCTTACACTGCTAAATTAGGGACGGCTAGCGCAGATAGCCCTCGTGTAGCTTTGGGCGAAATTCAAAAAACAAACAAGCACACAGTTAAACAATGCGCTGTGCCCACCACGGATATCGAAACCGGTTTTTGACGTTATAAGTTACCGCAAGGCCACTGGGTGCGTTTTTGATTTAAATAACCTAACGTATTTAGAGTTATACCTATTACAAACATTAAATATGTAAATATTGACGAAAGACACAAAAAAATAGGCATAAATGTACTAAGTATTAACTATTTAGACTTAAAATTTACACATACTTATTTTTTTAAGAATATTTACTGCTTACATAGTCCATTGTAACTAAAATGTCCGAATGTTTGTAGACTGTCGTTATCTCTCAATGATTTTCATTGTTTATTTTGTTTTTGTTAAATATATCTATAAGTTTAAGTAGGAATCATCAACAACAATTTGCAAACTAGATTACGCTGCAACTGCTTGGATATCTGCAGAAATGTCATCGAGTAATCGTTACATCATTTAAGTAACAAGTAACTTTTATGTAAAATTCCCGTGTTTCTGTAGGAATCTCGTTTTAGAATACGTACCAGGCCCGACATAGCCAGGTGGTTAAGGCACTCGATTCGCAATCTGAGGGTCGCGGGTTCGAATCTCCATCCCACCAAACATGCTCGTCCTTTCAGCCGTGGGAGCGTTATAACGTGACGGTCAATCCCACTATTCGTTGATAAAAGAGTAGCCCAAGAGTTGGCGGTGGATGGTGATGACTAGCTGCCTTCCATCTAGTCTTACACTGCTAAATTAGGGACGCTAGCGCAGATAGCCCTCGTGTAGCTTTGTGCGAAATTCAAAACAAACAAACAAACAATACTTACCATTATTCATTATTGTGTGTGTATGTGTGTGATTTTCATTATTTAAGCTTTATCAATCAATAAACTGCTTGCATTTATAATACCTCTGTGTTTCTACATTAATATAACCGTGTAATATATACTTCATATTACTTGTGATTATAATACCTACGTGTTTCTGTATAAATATTCTCATGTAATATTTGACTTGTATACTATAAACTGTTACATGAATATTTGTTACACAATACTTATTACTTATATTCTAAGTTTGCTTCTATTTATATAGAAACACGTAATTTAAATACATTCCTTGACGAACTTGCAGAAATTTAACACAAAATTTTACCATTACTGTAAAGTTTAAATAATCTTTACAAGACCCAGTACCTTACCAAAAAGTACATAACGATTCTGGAAAACAGTTAAAAACACAAAGAGTCAGTGAATTACTTACAGAAGAAAGAGAAAAAAATCGATGCCATTAAGATAACATGTTGAACAATTTTATCCACTCAAGAGAACACAGTTACCTTCGTTAGGAATAGTTACAACGCCTGTTTACTTCAACACACTCCACTCTTCAGGACAGAACAAGCTTTACGGTCTATTTATTCTTTAAGCAACTTACAATCGCGCTATTCTCGTCGCTTTCCCTTTTATCTAATTTGTACATGTTCCTATCAGGAACTGACTCGTACCAATGTAAACTTAACAAAGTACTATTTATTACTATGTAATCAATAACACAGATTTAGACAGATATTTTGTTTCTGACAGGTAGCATATTACTTTCTTCCCTCTTCTCCATTAGTTTCTTCGTTCTCTCTCACATCTCCCGGTCATCTCTCCTCTATCAAGTTCGACCAATGGTCTTTACACCCATGCCCCCCCCCCTCCCGGAAAATGAGAAACATAATTCTTTGTACATTCATTCAGCATATGTATTTGAATTTATAAGTTGTTTATTTATTTCTAATAAAAGTCGCCAGGTTTGTCAGCAGCTTTACTTAAAATCTCTAGATACCTACCCCGTAGCTATATATTGAAAAATGTCGCTATCACGGCAGCCTCTTGAATATTGAACATGCCAATTCTCACTCAGGTCATCAAAGAGACCGACGGGGTCTTGCCGGCATCCACTGAGCCATGACACAGTGTGATCGGGGTCAACTTCCAGCAGGTTATCAAAGAGACCGACGCAGTCTTGTTGTTCTTACCATACAATAAATGCCACTGAAATATTGTGCTTTATGTAACCTCAGATTACTGTATTCATATAAGCAGTTGTTTTATATAAGGTGAAATTACCTAAAACAGTTTTTCCCAATCTGGGCGGTATCGTTCTCTAATAAGCATTTTTTTTAATTCAGGGGGAAGTAAACTTTGAGGGGGTGGCAGGGGTGTACAAAAAAGTTTTGACGGTTTTAAAGTTATATTTGTTAAAATCAAACTATAAGAATTGACTATTATTACCTTACAATTTTCATTTTAGTAAATATTTTAATGGTCTAAAAATGTATTAGAAGGGGTCATAAGCGCTCATTGTTTGCTGAGGGGGGGGGGTGCTGCGACGTTAAAGGTTGGGAAACATTGACCTAAACGAACAAACCAAAATTTACTATTATGAAGTATATATATAGCTGCAAGTCTGCGGTATGGCATAAACTAACCTCACAAATATTAAACCCATCAAATCTGACTGTGGGAGCTTGTCTATTCTCTTGACTGTAATGGCAAAACTTTGAAGGCGGGTACATCGTACCTTGATTTCGACTTTGCCCCCACTCCCCTTGAAAAATTTTATGCGGACGTCGATGCTTACACCTAACTTCATGACGTATCAACCCTCTTTTTCTGAATACATTCAGCAATGTTGATTGTAATAGGTCTTGGTTGTTGTTGTTTTTTCTAATCTCGATTTTATATCAGGCTCTGAAATTCCAGCACATAATCACATTATTCTTTATACTGTTTCACACTCACAGTTAATTTCACTGTCTCTACATTTATCATATTACAGTTCACGGTCTTTGTCAAAAAATTCAGTAATTAAATATATCACTACAAAAGTTCAGTATTCAGTATATATTCAAACAAAATTAATCAGGAGACACCTTCCGTCTTCTCCATTCCACCTTTACTGGTTAGGGTTCGAATCAATAAGTTCACAAACTCTTACTCTTACATTCAGTTACACAGAAACTAAAGGATAACTACAGTAAAAAACCAGGTTGGCTCACAAAAAGTTTAAGAGATAAAATTATAGAAAAGCATCATAAATTTAAGAAATTCGAATTGACTGATATGACGGGAGATTTAAAAGATTATAGAAGATCAAGAAAATTGGTGAAACAGGAAGTTAAGAATCAAAAAGAATGTATGAGAAAAGGTTGGCTGAAAATGTAAAAATTAACAGTAAGGATTTATTTAAATACATAAAGAAAAACAAAATATTAGGATGGGGTAGGACCCTTGAGAGATGATAAAGGAAGGCTTGTATCTGATGATTATAAGATGGTTGGGTTATTAAATTTTGCTTTTTCTTCGGTTTTTATTAACGATTATTTAAGCAGTATTTCACATCTTGAACAATTGATAAATAGAAATGAGATCAAACAAGATGACTGTATTGATTCTGAGCTGGTTAAGAAAAATTGGAAGTTTAAAAACGATAAGGCTCCTGGGCCACATAATGTTTTCCCAATGGTTTTGAAGGAGGTTAAAGATTGGATATGTGCGCCACTTATACTATTTTTTTCAGTCCTTAAATAGTGGGTAGGTACCAGAGGATTGGAAGTTAGTTAATGTAACTCCTCTTTTCAAGGGAGGTGATAAAAAATTGTCCCAGTTATTATAGACCCATTAGTCTTACGTAAGTTGTGGGAAAAGTTTTGGAAAGTCTGTTAAAAGAAACTTTTCAAAGTCATTTAACATAGTTTAGAATTTTATTGGATAGTCAACATGGTTTCACTAAGGGAAATCTTGCCTTACGAAACTTTTGATATTCTTTGAAAAGGTTATTGCTTATGTAGGTGAGGGTAAGAGTGTAGATTTGTTTGTATCTGGATTTTTAGAAAGCATTTGACAAGGTACCACATAAAAGGCATGTAAACAAATTATCTTTATAGGTGTGGAGGATAAGTTAGCAAATTGGATAGAAGAGTGGCTGGATGGAAGATAGCAGAGAGTTGTTACAAATGGAGTTCAGTCATACTGGATTAATGTCACAATTCGAGTACCTCAGGGCTCTGTCTTAGAACCTTTGCTATTTTTGATTTACATCAATGATATAGATGAAGGAATAGTCAATAAATTACTTAAATTTGTAGATGATATTAAGGTCTTGGGTGTTGCTAGCTGTGAAGAGGATGCTGCTGATTTACAAAAAGATTTAGATAATTTAGTGAGTTGGGCAAATAAATGGCAAATAGGTTTTAATCATAACCCATATGCATTATCTTG
>NW_013665733.1:1046164-1068851 GCF_000517525.1 Limulus polyphemus | reverse complement strand
AATTTCATCGCACAGGCCTCTGGTCAGGCCACGTTTGGAGTATTGTATTCAGTGTTGGGCTTTTTACCTTAGTAAAGACATTGAGTGGTTGGAAAGGATTCAAAGAAGGGTTACTAGAATGGTGCCTGGGATGGAGGGGTTGTCATACGAAGAAAAACTGAAATCTCTCAAATTGTTTTCTCTTGAAAGAAGAAGAGTTAGGGGTGGGGGGTCTGCTTGATGTGTTTAAGATTATAAAGGGAATTTTAACAGTGAGAATAGTAGGACTATGGGATACAAATATAAATTTTTGCAAGGTAGGAGTCATCTTCAGCTAAGACAGTTTCATTTTCCTAACAGGAGGGTTGGTTTTTGGAATAGGTTGCATTCTGATGTTGTAGAGGCAGTAAATATAAGTCAGTTTAAGAAAAAGCTTGATAAGTATATGAATAATAAGGGCTGTCTCTAAGATTTTTTTTTTGTTATTTTCATTTAGTTTAGAGGGTGGAACAGCCGACATGGACCAATAGGTCCCATGTTGTTCCAAAACATTATGTTATAACCAAACATTCACATAACAGTTTTAACCCCAGCTGGATGAATCTTAAATCCAATATCAATACACAATGTAAATTAGTTTTAATCAGAGCAAAGTTACAGGCTGATCTTGATAATTTTCGATCGCCACTCTTTGGTCTATAACATACTCTAAAATTAAACTCCTTTAATAACATACTCCATCGTAGCAGTTTTCTGTATTCATTTGTCACTCTGAACAACTTGATTAAAGGGTTAGGGTCCGTTTCCACGACAAATGCTTTACCTAAGAGAAAAGGTCTTAATTTGTTCAGCCCCTACACGATTGCCAAGCATTCTAGTTTATTGGTGGCTAAATCTTCTTTGCGTGTGAGTAGTTTCAGCTTCAATGCGCCACTGGATTTCCCTTGCTATCCTCACCTATTTGACCCAGCACTACTCCTATAGCTGTATCGGACACATCCGTTTCCAAAATGGTGGCTAACGTTTCTTTGTAGCTATGTAAAAATTGTTTTTTTGCTTTTTTTTATACAGCGCGTCTATTAATTTACTAAAAGCCTTCTTACTGCCTCATCCAATGCAACACGTTTTGGTCTCGATTTACAGGTTAATACTGAGAGTGGGGCTGCTATATTCGCAAACTATAAAATATACACCCTGAAATAACCTACCATACCAAGGAAAGATCTAACTTCTTTCTTTGTTGTAGGTTTCTTCCAAGCACTAATACCTTTCATCAATCCATTATCCACCATACGACCTAGATACTCTATGCAGTCTACCCAAGCTCGCATTTACCTAGTTTTGATGTTAAGCCTGCTTTATTCAAACTGTTTAGTACTTCCTTCAATACTTTTAGGTGCTCATTCCAATTATTAGTGTGTATGCCAATGTCATTTGTTGAAGCTGTGACTGACTTCTCTAAGCCTCGTAAAACGTTATCTGTTAACCTCTGAAACGTTATTGGAGTATTCTTTGTTCCCATTGGCATTATATTAAACTTAAATAAACCATAAGGGGTTGAAAACGATGTGTTTTTCTTTATCCTCTGAGTCAACTTAAAAATAACCTTTCGATAAATCAATTTTACAAATGCACTGTGCTTGACTAATTTCATTTATCATATCGTCCATATAAGGTGAGAGATAGAAATCGTTTGATAGTAACTTCATTCACCTTCCTCTGGTCAATACATAACCTTACCTCATCAGTCCGAGCTACTAACACTACAGCCAATACATAAGGACTAAAAGATTTCTTAATTTCCCTTCCTTTTAATAATTTCTCTATCTCACCTTTGAGAGCTCCACTCAGTTGGTGTGCCACCCCCCAGTGGCACAGCGGTATGTCTGCGGACTTACAACGCTAGAAATCGAGTTTCGATACCAGTGGTGGGCAGAGCACAGATAGCCCTTGTGTAGCTTTGTGCATAATTAAAAACAAACAAACAAACAGTTGGTATGCCAATCTTCTTTTGGGTTCTTTTATCGCAATATTAACGAATTTAACTAACCAAGTCTTCTCTGGCCTATTATCAAGTAGTACAGTCTCATAACCACTCACAATCTCACACACTTCCTCCTTTTTAATTTGGCCTATCTGCTCATAAAGACCTAAGATAGTTTTCTGTTCACTCTCTTTACTAATAGCCTCTAAACAGGTCATCACATAAGCATTCTTATCATAGTGAAGTTTTTTTTATTAATATTATTCTGAGCAGCTTTAGTCGCTAACTTCTGTCCATTTACTAACCTTTGCCTCAAGCTGGTCACATATGCTAACATATTTCGTGACTTGGTTTTGTCTCTGGACCAACTTAGTTTTTAGTGTTTTAAGCCTTCAGACTTACTGCTTTACCACTGAGGGACGTGATAAATACAACTGCTTTCTAATTCATAAGAAATTTGCTGTTTTAAGAAGATGCTTCCAAAATTTAACAAAATTACACGAAGAATTTGTGAAAGGCGTTGCTTAACATTCGACCTCCAATCTTGATCTTCCAATCAGATATTCATTATAAGAAAGGAAAACTGACTGAATAGCTGAAGGTAAAGTGTGAAATGGTTTTATCTGCAAAATATGATAAGATTCTACCCAAGAGAAAGTTGGAGCTCAGTATTGCCAGTGGAAATTTCTATGCACCGTATAACATGTGACTAATAAACATGGTTTCAAGAAGAAACATGGACGAAATTTGTAGATTTATATATATATATCCACGTATTGTTTCATTACCTACTGTTTTAGCCATTTTATCTCTAAGTTTTGAGATTATCTGGCTCAGTTTAGTAGAACAAGATATTTCAGAATTGTATTTAGATAAATTATTATTGACAGGACCTGAGAGGAATGGATATTAAGATGAAACGTATACGACAGCATAATTTGTTTTGTGTCAACAAAATTGATAAAACAAAATTTAGAAAGTAAAGACTTATTGGAAAACGACTGTGTTTGGTGTTTGCAATGAAAATAATTTAAGGCTATCCCTGACTTTATTTAATGTCAAAACGTCGTCTCTAATGGAGAAGACTTAAAACAAAAAATAATCTTATAGAGTTAAGAGTGGAGATTTGTCACCAACTTATTCACATTTTAGGTATCTACTTATTGCAAAACTAGAAGTATTTTTTGAGGAGGTAAAAACCATAAAACTTAAAGTTACTAATTTACTTGAACATTTTGTGGCATCACCTAAAGTACATCTAAGGGTGAAATATGGAAGGGAAAGATCTTCGTTGACCACAAAAAGGGAAATGGTGTTGCAAAGAGGGAGCTAATGACCCTATCTGTGATTTTGGTTTTTAACCTTAGCCCTACTTTTTGATATTGACAAAATAAAATTAGACACAGAAAGCTGAGGAAAGAAAGCACGGGCAGTATGTATTTATGTAATGCTCTAGTGACTTACAATACACGACTTGCGTGTGTTCTACCAAACATATCATGGAATTGCCTTGACATTATACATCAGGAAATACCTTTAACGGTGTGTGCTATGGAGTACAGAAAGTATTTGTAAGCCAAAAGAAGGAAAAATTTAAACTAAACCCTAGAAATAGATATGAGATCCACGAGTGTCCACGAATTCTGATTGACCAACACTAAGAATTCTTAAAATTTCCTGGTCAACGACGTTTTTATCGACTTTTTACACACACACACACACCCCAGTGCCTGAGCTCTAAGTGTAAAGGCTTATAGCGCTAAACATCGGGTTAGATATCGGTCGTTGGCACAGCAACATAGCCCATCGTGTAGCTATGTGCTTAACGACAAACAAACAAATTGACGTTTTGTTTTCTAAGTGGATCAATACCAAGAAATTTAAGAGTTTCAGTCTTTGGTGACATTATCTACTATTGGTTAATCGATTGCTCAGCTACAAGAAGTCTAAGAATATCTGTCATTGATGGTATTATCAACTCTGTTGAAGTCATACCTCATTCTGTTTAGTAGTATGGAAAAACTACTTTTCTCTGAACAGAAGAATTCAAACGGATATTCTTTACTTTCAGAGAAACTATTACCTCATGGCCTAATATTTTTGAAACAAATCACCTTAGACTGGAGGTGTTTTTCTTTCTTTTCACATTCTCTTAATTTGTCCATTACGACGCTCAAACTAAAACATTACCGCATCAGAAACATCAACTTTCCAGACATGTAAAAAAAACAAAAACAACAACATGAATCCTAAACATACATACCATTGACATTGGATTAGTAGCTGTGTTACCAATACTGCAGGATGGAACAGAAGAAAATGTTGAGCTGCAAATCATTTCAGTCATTACCTTTAAAGGCATAAACTTATCCTCTGAATTGAACATTCACCATTGAGATTGTTGTCAGCTATCACAAACTTAAAAAATTAAATAGCAAGATGGGCACAAAAATTAGAAATGTTTGACGTTGTTATAATATTCATTCTTGATGAAGCCACAAACATGGGTAGTTAATAAAATCTTAAAATGAAGATTACTATAGGTAATATGAACATCAAAAGTAACGTGATGGGCAATGGAATTAGTCTGGAGGGCCTTTAAAAAATAATGATGAATTTAGGTTGTCTAAAGTACGACATCATGATTTTGGTGCTAATGTTTCTAATATCAAACCAATCATGCAAAATTATTAATGCGAAGAAGAAGTATTTTGTTGGTAGATAAAAGTTCCTTACAGTCCAAAAAATAAGATGTGCTGATTTCAATACCCATCAACTACTTGACAACATTATGTGCAGAAACTGGGAACATAACATAAGGAACAGCTTTAGTCATCATTTTCCAGAGCTCTCATCATCAGAGGCAATGGGTCATTCCCACAACTTTCCAACAACTTTGAATATGATAGCTCTGATCTGAATAATTTACGTTGTGATAATAATCAATGGAATATTAAAGTGGTTCATCCATACAATGATAAACCGTTTAACCATGTCTTGTGAGTGAGAAACAATATATGTACGGAATTAAAATGTACCATTGTTTTTTAAAAGATGCAGAACCAAAACACAAACAGCTGAAACAGCTTATGTTTATTGCGAACTAAAAGTGTCATTAGAAGATCCTGAAAACAATATGCAAGATAAACGTATCCTTTTATAACAAAACCTGTTCATGCACTGCCTCAAAGTATTTTGTATGAAACAAACACCTAGAACTCATGATGACAAGGAACCCACTTGAAGTAAATATATAGTACGGCTGATTCGGGTATTAAAAACTTTTATTTAAAACACAGAACAAGTAAAAACGTTTCGTCCTCCTTAGGTCATCATCAGGTTAATATGATGATCATGATGACCTAAGGAGGTCGAAATGTTTTTACTTGTTCTGTGTTTTAAATAAAAGTTTTTAATACCCATATCAACCGCCTCTACTATATATATATATATTTGAACACTTATAATCCTTCTCATCAAAGTCTAAGTATATGACATGTAAGGATGCTTAGCTTTAATGAATATCTTTCTCATTAGATATTTCTAATCTTCTTTCTTAAAAATATATATTAGCTCTAAAACTTCTGCTTGACTTTCTTTTATATGCAACGTAAATAAATTAATATGGATAAATCTCCAAAAAGATTTTCCAGTAAGTTTCTCTTAATTAATCTAGTTTGTTCCGTATAACAGAGATTAGTTAGAAATTTCAAATCAGTTCCAACTGATAATTTTACTTATTTGATTATACTTCCGTCTTTAGAGTCTCTGATTACTCTATTTATCGAGTTACTCATTTACAAAAAGTTATACTTGAAATTAATTAGAATACTGAAAAAAAGAAAGGATTAAGTAAAGCACGTGGATTACTGCAATTAGTCATCTCACGACGTAATTCTATTGAAATTATACATACAGTAAATACAAGCTCTTTATTGACATTATTACGAAGAAATGTCACAATGTTATAATGTTTTTCTTCCTGTTGGTTCTGTGCTTTAATTTTCATCTCTTGAGAAACAAGTCAGAACGTCAGATATCAGGTAGATATAATTTTGACGTCTCGTGAATCAGTAGATTGGTTATGAATGTAATTTCATATCTCCGTGTGCAAAATAACTGCTGACAAGCTTAATCACGTTATTTAAGTTTCGTAAATGGTTACTGAAGGAATGCAAGTTAAAACAACAATCAAAAAGAGCATCGATTGCCAAACAGCTTTTGTAATTTAAACTACTAGAGAGTAAGATATGTTGATCTAAGTTTACAATCAGTACAAAACATATAGAACAACTGACACATAGTAGGAACGGAGATGGAAAACAGTAAGATTTCCACAAGATCGTACAAAGTGGGGTCTACCGAAGACTGACAACGTTATAGTATTAATAATATTTACCATCACTTAGGAACACAACTGTAAGATCTACCGATACATGGTGAGACCCCTAGGAAACTACAGTATTTACCGGCACATAGTGAGGCCCCTAGAAAATCACAGTAGTATACGACACACGATGAGGACCCTAGGACACAGCAAAGCTACAAACACATGATGAGGTTCCCAGGACATAGCAGTATCTACTGACACATAATGAGGTCCGTGAAACACATCAATATCTACTGACACATGATAAGGTTCTCAGGATACAGCAGTAACTATCGACACGTTATGAGGCATCTAGGATAAATCAATATTTCTCAATATATATAGTGAGACCCTTAGGGCACCGAGCTATTTACCGATACATAGTAGAGTTCCTAGAATGTATCGGTATCTATCAACACACGATGAAGTCTCTAGAACATACCGTTAGCTATCAACACATGGTGAGGTTCTCAGGACGTAGCAGTAACTATCGACACGTTATAAGGCATCTAGGATAAATCAATATTTCCCAATACATGGTGAGGCCCTTAGGGCACCGAGCTATTTACCGATACATGCTAGAGTTGCTAGAATGTACCGATATCTATCAACACACGATGAAGTCTCTAAAACATACCGTTAGCTATCAACACATGGTGAGGTTCTCAGAACACAGCAGTAACTGTCAACACGTTATAAGGCATCTAGGATAAATCAATATTTCTCAATACATGGTAAGGCCCTTAGAGCACCGAGCTATTTACCGATACATGCTAGAGTTGCTAGAATGTACCGATATCTATCAACACACGATGAAGTCTCTAGAACATACCGTTAGCCATCAACACATTGTGAGGTTCCTAGGATACAGCAATATCGATAAATAGAAAGACACACTAGCACAAGGTAATTCCACTGACAACTCATAAGACAACCAATACTAACACTGCTACTATTTGTACGTGGAGGATCTACTGACACAGAAATAAGTCCAACCGTAAGATTTGCTGAAGTGCAGTGAGACCGTCGAATTAAGTAGATAAACAGTTAAGTCATTGTAAATAATAAGATCAACCAACACCTATAAACCATTATTATAAAGTGTAAAGTCTATCATACAGAAAAACTGACATACACAAGTAAAATTACTGACAAGGGTTAAAATATATGATTTTTAGTGATGGAACACATTGCAAATTTAAACAAAAAATACTTTTCCAAAACCTTGCTTGATACTGACCATTGTGTTAAAACACCTCCATCTTCCCGTCAGTACAGTTTCGTTAAAGATATCTTCACTACATGTAGTCTCCAAATACAAAAATTACAAACCAGTAAGGTCGAGGGCTTATAAGACAAGAATTTGGGGTTTAATTCCCACAGCTATGCGAACTAAAATAAACAAACTATAAGACCAATATCATCAGTAGATGTCTGTGTAAGTAAGATAATAATCTTGCTAGCCGCGACGAAGCAGTTTATTTTAATGTTAACGACTTAAAAATGATTATCTTTCAACGTGAGTTTCTATCACTTAAAAATTATCATTTTCGTATTTCCAGCAGACATTTCAAAGTTAACATAGCATGATGTAAATCATAAAGTAATAGTAATGTTAATATGAACTTAAAAGTGTAGGAATGAGTGATTTATCTTAGAACTTATCTAACATATTACTTATCTAGCTTATATTTAAAAGTTAACACAAGTGACTTAGTTATAGTCTCAAGTAATTTACAATAACCAGAACAGAGAGTCTAAACTGGCAACCTTCTAGAGATCTTGCGCAATTGTTTGCTTAAATGGTTCGAATTCAAACATTATATGTTGAGCAGTTCTCTAATAACTAAAAAGAACAATAACAGCGTTAAGATTGAAATAACAGCATTCAAAAACTGTTTATGTATTAACACTCAACAATGAACGTTATATACGTTAGATACACTCATTTTGAACTATGTTAAATATATAGCTATTAGACTCTTTGATGTAGTAGCTTCGTAAGTAGCATGGTACTGATGTAGTAATAACACTGTGAAGTGTAGTAATCTAGTACAGCCATGTTTGTGGTAAAAATTACACTTTAAAAATAATTTTCGTAAACCAAGTGAGAAAATATTTTGTGAACATTTAGAACGAACAATATTGGCCCCCCAGTGGCACAGCGGTATGTCTGCGGACTTACAACGCTAGAAACCGGGTTTCGATACCCGTGGTGGCAGAGCACAGATAGCCCATTGTGTAGCTTTGTGCTTAACTTCAAACAAAACAAAAAAACGAACAATATTTTTGTGAATATTCAGAATGAGCAATATTTTCTGGATCACAACGAAACTAATTAATCAGAGTCACTAATGATATTAAAAACTATACAGGGGTAATGAGAGTATGAGTGAGTAAGCAATAAAATGTTACGATGATAAAAAGATTCCTCTTATGTTACTGAAATTGCCCCCCAGTGGCACAGCGGTATGTCTGCAGACTTACAACGCTAAAAACCGGGTTTCGATACCCGTGGTGGACAGAGCACAGATAGCCCATTGTGTAGCTTTGTGCTTAACTTCAAACAAACAAGTTACCGAAATTTATTCCTCTTTATTTATGTTAATTTTGGCTTCATATTTTTTATTACTTTAATAACCTAAATGCGAAATGTACAGAGTTTGTTTTGTATTTTATAGCAAATAAATCGCTTGTAACCATCAATCCCATACATAAATTTATTCTTACAAATTTTGGCGTAGTTTTGGCGTCAGATTCGCTTCTATCTTGGGAGAGTCAGGACTTGCCATGAAATATCTTTTTTGTTATTGTGTAACATAATATGTAAGCAGTTGTATTAAAGCTAAGCAGTATATTAGGGTTTTAATAAACTAAATATTTACACAAATATGTTTATTAATACCAAAGAGTTGCTTCAGTGTGTATTACAGGGCTAAAAAGGTTATATTAGAGAACAATGTAATACCAAGGGATTACTTAAGTATTTAGTGCTCATCACTTAGTTAACCAATTTTTGGTCTATAGTCTACTCAAGTAAAGTTTATTTTCATTTATTTTTATTTAACTACAGTTTTCTTTTGTTCACGTTTAATTTTAACACAGTTTAGTTTACTCTTTAACTTGACTATTCACAATGCAATAGTTCTTCTATTGAATCATGTTTCTTGTTTTCTTCTGTAAGCATTGTTCTCATTTTGTTTCAACTTGACGCCCTACTTTGTGTTTTTAATTCCACAACAATAAATCATTACACTTCATATATCAGAAGCCTTTCATTGTTGCGAAGATCAGACACCATTGTGCTTGAGTTATCTTTGAGAATGCCACAAGTTGTACCTGTGTGTAATATCTGGCAAATAATCTATGTCATTATATAATATAGGATTAAACACTTGCATTGTGTATACTATAATATCAAACAATTGCAATAGCGACTGCTTATAAAGCAAAAAGACTATCCAAGAATATAATAACAAACAGCTGGATTAGTGTAAAATAAAAAACTAAACAACTATGTTACTGTACATTATAAAAGTAAAAAATTGTATAGTGTATAATATGTGACTGAACACTCGCATTAATGTATAATATGATACTTAACAGTTATATTACTAGCCTAAACACCCAAACCCGTAATGATATTTCCTCAAATGTGCACAACATACTTAATTTAACAAAACTTCCTTTTTCTCATTAAACTAAAAAGCACAAGTTGAACCAAAAGAACAGCGCCATAAGGTTGTTCAGCAATGGAACGTCGGAGAGAATATGATGAAAGTATTTGTATATAACACATTAGTAGTCTCTCAGCATGTCATAAGGTGTTCTTTATCTTATCGATGTGAACATCCATTAAAGATGACTGGTATATGTGGTTTTAAAATGCCACACAACGCTAAACATGGATTTGACTATCTAACCAGTATCCTACCTCTTCTCAGAAAGAGAAGAGCGTTTTCTTAATAAAGTAATAGCACTGAGTGTTGTGCACACTTGAGCTAATGTAATCAGTGAAAGACTCCTGCCAAATCGCCCTTAATGGAAGCTTTCTGTAGTACTCTACCCGTTTTGCTTGACAAACATCGGAGAGCTATGTGGTTTACTAATAAAAGTACGAATACATGTATAGTGAAAACCAGGTGTTTTTAAATTTTTCATGAAAACATAATTTGCACGTAATTGGAATTTATACTGATGAAAGCAAGCTTCGTAGTAAATACCCTGCACACGATAGGTAAAATGGTGTTTATCTCTAATTAGGTAAACTTACAAACCATTAATATATAAGTGACACATCAGTAATTTTCCATCTAAAGACAGGGTGGCATTTTTGTATCATTGTTACAACCCGTGTTGTCAATAACAGAGGCTTGTTTTTAACTTTATATTATTACTTATTTGTTATTAAAGATTTAGCGATATCATTAACCATGCCTACATTATTAGCGAAAAAACCTACTGTCATTTTTACATTACGATTAAGAACCTACTTTCAGTTCCATATTACTATAAATAGCTTTCTATTTCCTCAGATACTGCTTTATTTGGAGGTATAATCCCATCTTCTGTCATCTGCTGTCTCACGTTCTTCATATTAATAATATATTTAACTAACACAGTAATAAGTTGGTGGTGGTAGTTTATTTAGTGCAAAATTACACAATGGACTAACTGTGCTCTATTCATGGAGAATCAAGCTCCGAAATTTACACCGTAAGTAACTTTCCGCTTACCCACCGGGGGACACTATAATAAATAAATATATATATATCAGAAAAAAATATTTGGGTCTGTTTACATCGTGCTTGCTGTACGTACTATATGTAAACTTTGCATATGGAAAATAGAAACTACGCCATATAAATGGCTATTTTCTACTGGTTCCAAAACACCTTTGTTTTGGTCTTTATCTAGTCAATGTAACCTTGTTATTGTCTCTGTATTTTCTGTTGTATACTTTATTATTGTTTGTATGTGCGTTAAAAACATAAATATATAACACTTTCCCTATATTTGGAAGAACTGTGGAACACAAATATATATATATTCAATTTTGAAACTTTATACTTAATTAGTTGCACACATTCCTTCTTACATCCTGTCAACTTGAAGTTACTTTTGTTATCAACAGCAAAGAATGCTGTAGTTCTAATTAAGACTAAGATTATTAATAAAAACAAGCTGTAAAAATTAAATATGATGTTTGTTTGTTTATTTGTAGTTAAGCACAAAGCTACACTATGGACTATTTGTGCTTTGCCCACCATGGATATGGAAACCCGATTTCTAGCGTTGTACACTATGACGTTAGGATGGCAATGCCGAAAAGTACAGAAACAATGTGGGGATGAATACACAAAACCTTACGAAAATCCGAACATAAGTTTGTTTGTATGTTATGAATCTCGCGCAAAGCTACACGAGGGTTATCTGCGCTAGCCGCCCCTAATGTAGCAGTGTAAGACTATAGGGAAGGCAGCTAGTCATCACCACCCACCGCCAACTCTTGGGCTACTCTTTTACCAACGAATAGTGGAATTGACCGTCACATTATAATGCTCCCACGGTTGAAAGGGCGAGCATGTTTGGTGTGACGGGGATTGCGAGTCGAGCGCCTTAACAACCTGACAATACCGGGCCCCCTACATAAGTAGTCAGTAAGTACCGAGTCAAACGTACAAGCTTATGGTTATTAGCCACTGTAAGACTATGTAGCACTATTCAGTTTAAATGCTATTATTCAAACCTGAATTCGTCATGCAACTGACAGGATTTCAACGTTTAGTTGTAGATACAAGTTATTCTTGGAAAGATTTGACTACTTATATACCTTGTTTCTGTACTTTTTTGGCAATGCCATCCCTACATCAAACTTAATTTTCGCAATCTATTTTATTACTTGTTCCATTCTTTTGTTACCATTTTCGTTTAATTAGGTTGATAAGTAAACATATTTTATTTTTATAATTCACTGGTGATGTATATATTGTTAGTATCATATCAGTTTTGTCAGTTTCTTCATTGCACTTGTAAAATGACCTCAGATATTGGTATTATACCATACAATTGGCTGCAATATATTATTAATCATAACTGGTCATAATATTGACTTCTTGGGACTCAATGTTGAGGAACCTACTGTAAGGAAAGAACACATGAATAATGTATAGGTGTATTGTCCCTATATTCATGTTTCCATTCGTTTTGGCACTGTCATTCATACATTATTTTACATTTACAGAAATGTTTATTGCTTGTTTTAACGTTTTTTTCCCCTTGGCTAAAAGTTAGTGTATTCTATGAATGTGTGTAATAATATTTAATATAATGTGTATTTATTTTTCTTACTCCTTCACTTCATATATGATATAGGGGTTAGCTCCCCAAAGACATCGATTGTGTAGTGTACAAAGCATTGAGTATTCTACATGTGACAGTCATCTAATGTTCATCTATTATTGGCTCTTATTTCGTGTTTCACCCTGCACTTAAGCTTTTTAAAGGAACAAAATAATTCTGTAAGAAAGCCAACTTCTAGAGGTAATGATAATTTCGTTTACACTAAAATTATAATTTTTCTGCCTTATACTATGCACTAGTGTGATTAGTGATAGCCTGTTCCCAAGTACTCTTAAGATGCTTTTTTGTTATACTAAAGCCATTGCGAAAAAATTCACATTTTTTTGTCTAACATGGGAAAAGAAGAAAGAAAAATGAACACTTTGGCTCTTTAGGTAGTTCCCAGTTCTCCACTTTATTAACACTTTTCAAGAATACTGGGAGTCTCACAAGCTGTGAAACACTTGATGATTGTAATTAGGTGCTCAAATAAAACTATAACTCAACTTTAGTAATTATTTGTAAGCGTCATAGAGTAATAGAATGAAAACGGCAGCCATGTTTTCTCGGCCCATCCGTACATACTAAGTACTGCCGTGCTTAGTGATTATATTATTTAAGAGAAAGACCTTTAAAGGCTTATACTGTGGATCGCACCTTCAGTTTGAATTTTGGTAACTTATTATGTACAAGCAAAGTTAAGTTTAAACTTCGTGAAGAAAACTGATTATTAGCTATTCTGATAGTGATTAAAATGCATGTCCCTTTCTCCTCTTGACAATATATTTATACCCCCCCTCCTTCCGGTCGTTAAACGGTAAGTCTGAAGGCTTATAACGCTAAAATTCGGGGTTCGATACCTAGGGGGGGGCAAAGTAGAAATGGCCCGTTGTGTAGGTATGTGCATAACAGTAAAGAAACAATATTTATGTTTTTGCAATTTAAGCGTTTAGAAATAAAATATCAATGCTTCTGTCTCAAATCAGACGTTAATTCTAAAGCTAATAAAAAACGACGAAATAGAACACTGAGATAAAAGGAAATGTGAGAGTTTGCGATCAAGAAGACAAAATAAGATTAACTCTTTTACTAACAACGACAAAAATAGAAAACTGTATTTCCCCATTAGCACTGTTTCAATTTATAGAGCGTCGCCAATCAACAGAAACTGTTGTCATCTGAAAAAACATAAAAGCTAAGTGTGTTTTTTTTTCACATTTCTTACGAGAAAAAAAAAAAGATGTAGTTTGTTTTTTTTTGTTTTTTTCATAAGCAGCTATTCTACCGTACCGTACCTTGAAAGAAACTTTGTAAAACGTACAATTAGATTGATGGAGGAAATTAAGTTTTGTGTTTTTCTTTAGATGTGATAAAAAGACTATTATCTAATAAAAGGTAATTTTCTACAAGATAATTGAGATTTTGTTAAAATTCTCAGGATTTGAAATAGACATTTAGAGAACTATCTTTCTTCAACTGTTACTTTAAAATAAATATTTCAGAATTACTGATTTGTAAAAGTTTGACGTACGTATACGTATATACAAAGAAAGCCAAAATGTTCACAATGAGGCTTAGAAAAGAAATTGTGCATTACTTGTCCTTGTTATTACTATTAGTCATAATGGAAAATGCCTGTGGTCATAGCTCCCAAAAGCGTTGGGGATATTCCATTTATCAGAAATAATCCAAACGCAGATATCAAACAAGTTAGCAGCAACGAAGAATCCGTTAAGGGTTAAGTGTTGAGTGCTTAAACCCACAATGTCTCAACTCCTGCTGCCTTTTGCTATTTACAGCCAGTTGTGAGAAGGCAGTCACCCAGTCACCTCTAGTTTTTAGACATATAAACAAATTAGTGCAGTAGAAATAAATCACCCTATATTCCTACAATTTTCACCCTTTTAATAATTATTACACAATGATGTTCAATGGTCTTAAATGGAACTAAAATCCCTCAACTTAATAGATTTGTAAAAATTATTTAAACTCCCACCTTCCCACCATTCTTTCAAAAAATTTGTTCAATTATAAACTGGGTGAGCCGACACATGTACCCTCCTAATGTACCCTCAAATCTTGAGAATATGTAAATGTACATTTAGCTTTCTGTGTCGTTATGTGGGAGAATAGATAAGTTCGTTTTTTTACTGACTGTTCAGTTCAGTGACATACAAAATCTGTTGTTAATTAAATAAGTTAGACTTACATACAACTTTTTTGGAGGTAAAGTATATTATTTAATGATAAACAGTATACGTGATGTATTTATAAAATGTGAAAGAATTGTCTTTTCTTGTAGACCATATCTTTTATCGTAAGAAGCAACAAGATTGAAATATTTTGTCAAAAACTTTTACAGATTTTGTTCTTAAAAGCTTTAAAAGTATAATATATGCACATTATTTGGGATAAATTTTGGATAGTCTTTTCCTAACTTGAAGTTTTGTTAATAGATGTTTCAGTATATGTGATATTTGATAAGTTTGTCATTATACTTGCATGTATTGATGATATCATATTAAGCTATAGTGAAACACGTCAGTTTTAAGCTGTAGTGGATGGGTCTAATGTCCGAAATTCCGGCACGAACAGGGAACAATCAATTTAATTACGGATTTAAAGTGATATATTTTGTAGAGTTTCTAAAATAAAGAAACTTTGATCATATTAGCTTGAATCACTTTGGAGAATGCCCATTATGTTTCATTTATGGTGATTTACTCTATTTGACTAATAACATGCTAGGAAATGTATATATCATAGGTATCATTATATTGGGCTGTAAATCAGTATTTTATAAACAATTATGTTTTTGTAAATAGTGTACCTTGAAGTTTTGTTAATAAATGTTTCAGTATGTGTGGTACTTAACTTTATGATTTTACTTATATATATTAATGATAATATACTGGGCTATGATGAAACATATGTTTCATATAAGAAATATAAATGAAGACTTGTATTAGTTGTTCAAACATGCTTGTTAGAAACTGAAATTTATGATATGTAATTTATAATAAAAGAATAAGCTAGACATGTAATTATCAGAAATTTCATCATTAGTTTGAACGGAGTACAATTATATTGGTGAATTATCAATGTAAGATAAGTATAAGTTATATCTTTCGACTTACCCTATCAGAACTTTTGACCATTTGCTGTATGTTTAGCATAGTTTAATCTTATTGAGTAGTGAACATATTTGTTTTTTGTTTTAAAGCATGATGAACTCAGCGAAACACAAGAATTGTATATTAACTTTTTCGTTTATAAACTATATTAAAAATCTTACATACTGAACTGAAATGAATAAGTAGTAATATGGACATGATGTACACATGTTGTATAAAAGCTAATCCAGTATTTTATAAACTAAGATGCTTATGTAAATAGTATATTAGTGTATCTTGAAGTCTGTTAATAAATGTTTCACTATATTTGTTAAATCTGAGATTTTATTAAGTTTTGTGAATAAAATGTTTCAGTATGTGTGACAACAGTCTTATTTAGAGTTTGTAATTTTACTTACATTGATGATAACATATATATATATGGAGACTTATATTAGATGGTTAAATATATTTGTTAGAAATGTGAATAATCAGTTCATGAAGTCTAACTGAATAGAAAGTATGCAAGAACTCGAAACATATGTTTACTGACTTTTAAATTCAGTGACATACAAAAGCTGACCATTGTTAGTTAAAACAAAGTATGGTGAACATTAAATTCATAATCTACTGTTTTTGAATTTATGTAGAAAATATATCATTATGTATGGTTTGAACAATATATTTTCAATAAAAAGTACAATGTAAATATATGTATGATATTTATATCTTACTGATGAATGTATAATCATAAATATCAACATATACAATGTATCAAAATTGACATGTTCAATTTTTATTTTCATAAAATCTTTACTGCTATATTTCACTTTGAATTTTATTAGCCTCTTCTTTTAGTAAAAGGTCGACATACCATCAACTGTGATGAGTCAGCCTAAATGTCCAATAGGGGGTGAAGTGTCCACACAATTTGGTGATTGTATGTGTTGACCTTTTTATCATTTGCATTCAATTTTATTGCCTTCAGATAGAAACAGAAGGAACACTTACATGTAACAATTCATTTAATGTTCAAAATGAAAATATGTATAGAAAGGTAAGAATACAATTTTCTACAATAGTAATGGTTAAACATAATTATTTGATGGTGGAACAAATCAGCTCATAAAGCTAAACATGAAAATTATTGTATATTATCTAGAGATTTAAATAAGCATCCTTTCCAGGATGGATAGATGCTACATATTAATTATAGATATGAATCAGTAATACGTCTTTTACGTATAAAACCATAGGAAATGTAAAAAGTATATCATTCAAATTAAATATAGAAGCAAAAACTATAATCAGTACGTCAAAGGCTTACTAAGTCATAGAAACACAATTGGCTTTCTCGTTAAATATTTATAAAAACAAAACATTATGTTTGATAAAATATTTTCAGGAGTATGTTAAGTGTGTTAGTAACACTGTCGATCTATAGAAACACATGTGATACAGTTAAATATATAAATGAAAATTATAAATATAAGTTGAGACACATTGAAATCTGTATGCAATCCTATAGAAGTATAGTATCATCATCCACCTTTGTAATACAAATACATTTATAGATGAAAACTACAATAAAATGAAATATTTTGCCAAGGACATTTATTGTTATTCTAAACGAATAAAAATTACAAATAATAAATTTACATCTTTATTATATATAATTAAATCTAAACATTGATGAAGTAATCACAAGTTAAAATACCTTACAAGAAGCTCATCATCCTATTGAACTATTTGCCTATAGTAACACTATCTGCCACAGAAACACCATCTACCTATTTAAAATGTATGCAATATATAAACAAAAACTATAAAGCTGATAAGATTAAAATATCAGGTTTAATGTTTTACTTATAAAGCAAAACTGTAATTGTAAGAACAACATTATGTATATTAAATTAAATTATTAATTTTAAGAGTTTGAATATTACTATAAAGTTGATGTCATGTTGATCTACATCACCTTCTGATGGTTCATTTGCAAAATGTCTGCATGCTCATCATCCCAATCGCTCTCTGGTGTTACTTCATGGCCTACAAAAAGGTTTTCTGTTGAGTAACACTCGAACTATGATGTTATGCCTAGAAACATGCTCTCTGGCAGTATGACAACTTCCATCATCAAGTGACATGGTAGTATGACAACTTCTAACTGTTGTCATAGCAGCTTAGAAACGTGCCCTAGCAGCGTGCCCTCTGGTTCCATTTCATGGAACTATGATGTTATAATCTCGACCTCTCCCCTATTGCCTGAGGTCGACCCACGTGTCTCCCTTTGGTGGTTTGCTGTGCAGAAGTCCCAAACACCACTAAGGACTACCTGTGCTGTGCTAACCATTGAGTCCCAATATTTAGCTTTGTAAGCCACTGAGCTGCCATGGGCAAGAAACATTTTGAAATGTTTTCCTTACAATGATACAAATCATCTATAAAAATAGTTTTTAAAGCAAGTGTTTGAGTCTTTTTTTCCAGAGATTACTCTTCAGTAGAATTAGTTTTAATATAGATGTATATTTAAATAAGTTGCATATCTGTTTGATGGGATATGTTATATTCCTAACCTCTTCAGGTAAATATCATTTTCATTTAAGGTCATTACATGGAAACCTACACATAAAATGCTACATTTAAATCCTACTACATATAATTTACGCTAAACTTGGTATATAGTGCTGTTTTAAGCAGAAAGCAAAATAAATTCATTTTAGTGTGATTGGGGTTAAGAGGTCAAAGTTACAGAGAGTCAAAATATGGTTTTTGTTTAAAAAAATTGTATTAGAAACTTGAGATATGTGTTATGTTATTTTCTAATAACATAACACATATCTCAAGTTCGAAAAAAGAGAATATAAATGCATTTGGAAAACAAACACACAAAGTTACTCTTTAACAAAGAGCCTGATCTTGAGTTGAAACTCTAAAAATAAAATATAAAATTATGTCCAACGAAAATTCAACTCTTCTGCTTCTCATTTACAAAAGTATAGAAGCAGAAGGCTTCCCATTTGCTATGCAACAAACATTAAGCCTACCTTTTTTATTCCAATGAAATTTTAACAACTTTTAGATGACATGACCATAGTAAATGCATTAATCTTAAGTGTCCTTTTTATGGCAATTTGATTAGCTAATGTTAAGTGTTCTTTTTAGGACGATTAATTATAAACATAATTAGTGTTAAGAGTCCTTTTTATTACAACTTAAGTAACTAATGAATTAAAATTAAGCATCTTAGCCACACGGTCCCCTGGTAGAAAAATACGACGCGCCCCTGGTGGCCAAAACTTTGTACTATGATCTCGTTATCTTTGATGACAACACACACACACACACACAACTGTAGCGCCCTCAGGTGATAACAATTGGAACTATCACATCGTCATCTTTGATGACATCACCAACCCTGCACTCCACTGTGGTGGCATCCTTTGCCGCGATAGTTGGACCCAAACTACTGCCGACGTGTTCTGCAAAAGGTGGGTTCGGATATGAATCTCAAAATTTTCAGGCGCTTCTAATTTTTCTTTTTTCAATTTCAATAAAATTCTGGTATGAATATGAAAGTTTCCGGTTTGTTTGTAATATTCTTATGTAAAGACAACATAAATAATTTTATATCGAATCAAAGTGTTTCCAGTTTTTACTCATTGTTTTATGAGAACAGCACAATGTTCAGTTTTATTATACTTTTCCATGGAGAAATTTAGCTTCATATTTGAATTGGTGACTAAATTAAGTAAAGGTAGTTTAAGAATTTTACGTCGGATTTTGGTTTTGAGTTGTGTTTTTTATTATTATTGTTATTCTTAGTTGTGATGACATGTTAATTAACTAATGAATTAAAATTAAGCATCTTATCAACACGCCCCCTGGTAGCAAAAAAGACGACGCGCCCCTGGTGGGCAAAACTTTGTACTATGATCTCGTTATCTTCGATGACAACACACACACACACATTTAAATGCCACTAGGCAACGCAGTCCCTAAAAATGTTGTTTCCTTAGTGCAAAGCTACACAATGTGCTATTTGCATTCTGTTCACCGAGGCCCGGCATGGCCAGGTGGATAAGGCGCTCGACTCACAATCTGAGGGTCGCGGGTTCGAATCCGCATCCCACCAAACATGCTCGCCCTTTCAGCCGTGGGGGCGTTATAGTGTGACGGTCAATCCCACTATTTGTTGGTAAAAGAGTAGCCCAAGAGTTGGCGGTGGGTGGTGATGACTAGCTGCCTTCCCTCTAGTCTTACACTGCTGAATTAGGGACGGCTAGCGCAGATAGCCCTCGTGTAGCTTTGCGCGAAATTCCAAAACAAACAAACTGTTCACCGAATTAATGGAATCCTGGATTTTAGCTTTGTAGCTCTGTCGAAATATTGCTAACCCATTTAGGAACCTCAAAATAGGGTATTGTGTATGTCTTAACAGTCAGAATTAAGTTCCTTTTTTTTTACATGTGTTTACAGTGAGAAAAACATATTCTGTAAGTATCGGGCAAGAACTTTCTTAATATAAATTCATTTACGAAAAATCTATATTTATTCTATGAGCTAAAGTACTAAAACAATGTCAGTTATAAAATGTATTATAAAAGTAGAAATATTAAATACAAAAGATTACTTTACTATGTAAGTGGCATTAAGTTTGTTTGTATTTAAGCGTAAAACTACATGATGGACTATCTGCGCTGTGCCCATCACGTGTATCTAACCCTAATTTTTAGCGTATGAGTCAACCACTGGGGAGGGAGCAAATGGCATGAAGATAAGTAAAGACAAATAATAATGTATTTTTTATAAATCTATATACTAGCTTAGTGACACATTGTGAAATGTTTCCGGTAGAAAACGGTACACCATCTGAATGTTATGAAGTAATTTCTGTTACACTTACCTTGACTTTATAAATAGCTAATTGCAAAGTTTAAATTGTAATATGATATAACGCAAGATTAATATTCCTTTCTACAAAAATTTATATTAGTTCTAAATATTTTCATAGGAGGATGGCTACGAACTTTAACCGTCCAGTAGATAAAAACAATAATACAAAGTTTTAATATAGGATGGTTATCAAGTTTAACCATCCAATGATGACGAACAATTATACGAAGTTGTGGTATGAGGATGGCTATGAAATCTAACCATTCAGTGATGAAAAATAATAATGCAAAGTTATAATATAAAGTTGTCTATGAAGTTTAAGCATCCAGTGATGGCGGAAAACGATACGAAGTTTTAATATGAAGATGGCTATGAAGTCTAATCAACCAGCGATGATGGACAATGATACAAAGCTTTGATATGAAAATGGCCATGAACTGTAACCAACTAGTGATGACGGACAATGATACAAAGGTTTGATATGAAGATGGCTATGTAGTCTGACCAACCAGCAATAACAATGATTCGTAGTTTTGACATGATTATTTCAAACTTGTATATCATTGTTTGTCAGCAATGGTTGGTTAGACTTCATAGCCATCCGGATGGCTATGAAGTCTACCCAACCACTGATGATACAAATTTTTGATGTAAGGATGAGTACTAAGTCTAATTAACCATCGTTAACAAACCATGATACTAAGTTTTGATATGGTTTGTTTTTTATTTGGTTGTTAATAAGTACAAAGCTACACAATGGGGTATCCGTGTTCTGCTCATCACGGGTATCGAAACCCAAGTTTTAGCATAGTAAACCTGTAGACTTACCGCTGAGCCACTGGAAACAGTTTTGAGATGTGGATGGCAATGAATTTTTCCCAAGCAGAGATGACGGGCATTAATACAAAGTTTGATATGGCGGTGGTAATGAAGTTTAACCACCCAGTTCATTGTAAGATCCGTGCATAATTGTTATATTTTTGCATTGTATCACAAATGTTTTCCTTGCGTTATCATTATATTTCAATATTTTTTAACGCATGATTTCCGTTTCTTGTAAAGTCTGTATGTAATTGTTATATTACTATGTTCTATGACACATTAACTTCAATGTAATTGTCTGAGCTTGATTGACTATTATATTATTGTATTATTCGGCAGATGATTTCGGTTCAGTGTAAAGTCTATATGTAATTGTTATACTCGTATTTTTGCACATGGTTTCACTTCACTGCAAAGTCTATATCTGTTGGACATATTCATTATAAGAAAAACAAAGGCATGATTGCTGTATGTTTCCAACAAGCACGTCTCTCATATGTATGATGTTGTTGTTTTTCACTCATCACAGTGAACCTATACTTCTATAGGGTTATATTTATTTTTAGCGTCTTAAATACATCCCTTATTGTGGGAAGGGTAAGAATTCACGTCCTTAAACGCTTAAATGTAGAACAAGTAAATGTTCACACTCTTGCTACTTTCGTAAGGTGTGAATTCATAACCATTTTTAACATCGTTCCATACCCTATCTTCATTGTTTCTATAATCGCGTGTTGTAGCTATTGTTAGCGGTAGTGCATTGTCTTCATTGTTTCTATAATTACGTGATGCCACCATTGTTAGCACCGTTCTGTACATTGTCTTCAGTCTCTATAATCACGTGTTGCAACCATTACTAGCGTGAACGTGTAGCCTAACCAATGACGTCATAGCGATTGCAGCAAAAGATGTTAATATATTTTTTTAAAGAAAAAAAACTTAATCTTACTGCTTACTTTTGGTCTTGCCAATATTGAAGAGAGGTTAGTTTCAACTTTTTATATCATTTTCTACGTTACATGTATATTATAAACTAAATATTTGGAGATTCTCGATAAACGTTAATTCAACATATATATGACAGATGTGCAATATTAACTGTGAGAAAAATTATAGTTATCATTTATTTCGGTCCCCTTTCGGGGATTATCTTTTTTAACGTCTCACACCACTATACAGTAG
>NW_013665733.1:1042357-1045844 GCF_000517525.1 Limulus polyphemus | reverse complement strand
TTACTCTTAATTTTGGTTATATTTACTCTTGAAACAGAACACTTTCGGGAATCCTGCGCTTGTACATCTAGCAGTACTTTCACATTTTATATTAAAGCTGGTTCGGCTAAATAAAACTAAGATTAGGAGTGAAAACAATGTGAAAAATATTTAATGAATTGTGTTTGTTTGACTATAAAAGACCGGTACTTTACTATATTTATGCATGTTTACTTGGATATATTTTAGTTTTCATTGATTGAAATTTATTCACATATTAGCAACGAACGAACTGAAATTCAAATTCTACCGTACCTTCGAGTATGGTATTTGTTGAATGAAATCATAGTTCTTAAAATTGTTTAACATAGTTAGATGTAATAATATTAAACATAAAAAAAGATAAATAATTTTTGTAAAACACACTGACAAAAACGTTGTTCAATGCTGACCCTAAATGCTACTGTATGTATTCACATATAATCTTCTGTTTCTTCATTGTCCATTTTCCGGTGATGAATGTAGAACTTCCTGGGGAAAAAAAAATACATGTGAAACTTTTTTTTTAAATAAACAACATTAAAAATAGTGTTTCGCTTATTCTATATATTTTTGTTTGTTTGTTTGATGTAACGCACAAAACTACATAATGGGCTAGCTGTGCTCTGCCCACCGCGGGTATCGAAACCCGATTTATTTTGTCGTTACAGTTATAAACAAATATACAATTCTGATTAATAAAAAGAGATTCGGAAACATATAATGAACTTATTGATATGTGTTATTGGGAAACACCCTGGGGAACATTTGATGTTTTTTCTTATTGTTTCTTTTCTAAACCTGGAAAGTTCAACAAGACGGAAATGTTTTCTCTAGAATTGTGTAAAGTTAGAACTTCTAGTATTCAGGTATACTATTCTAGTATACAAATATTACATAACTTACTCTCCTATAGTATATATATATATATATTTCATATCTACAAATGATTAGATCTTTTCCAAGTTCTAATTTGGAAAAGTCTAAGTCTGGTAGAAGTTACGTGCTAATATCAGCCTGAAGTGATTCTTGCTACTCTTACATGGTAGAATCTCCGCATTCTGATATATGATTTGTCATCTATAGAAGGAATTGTGACGTAAATACAATTCAAGCGCGTTCTCATCAGATCCGCCATATCTTTTTTGATCTGAGAGAGCCAGTACGTGTTATGAAGTTATCTCACTGTTTAGCTAGTGCCTGCTATTATCGTATTGCTTAACTATACTGTCAGTAAAATTTACTTTTATTATCCTTTTCATTACAATCACCTATTACTTTGTTTCTCCATTCAAATGCAACTTAATTCCGTTATTTGTTTTACATTTTAGCTTCAGCATTCTGTGGTAGTTCTCCATTAGCATGGTCTGCCAGTTTTGTTCTCTTCCTTCAGTAATAATGTGTTTCGTCTTTATTTACACTCCACACCATCTGTTTTCTCTTTTATTTCACCTGTAAAAAATTGATACACCTGTCCTTCCACATATTATATCCATGAACCTCTAGTTTTTGTGAAGATTGAATGACTGTGTGCTAGGTTTATTCTCGAATGACCAAGATTACTTCAATCGAACAAAGTTTGGTGACGTCGACCAGGATCTAACTATTTCGGAATTGGTAGCTGATTTGTGCCTTGAATTCCCCCAATTTTTCTTTTTATCTCTTGTTCCCCCTTGTGAGACATTATGTAAAAGATGCCTCTACGTTCTGATGTTAAGGACAGAGGAGCTCCAGTCAACTTGGAGAAGCCTTTAGTTGAATGCTCACCAGCACTATGACAGGCATTCCAGAGCTTCATATGTTACAGGAACCCGTAAAAGATTACTTCACATCCACAGACACTCTACAATAGCTCAAGTCAGCTTGAATGACTTGCAGCTGAATGACGTAAGTATTATGAACTGCCATATCAGTTGTGATTATGATGCAGATGTAGAGACATCTGGAACCATGGAATTATAGAAAAAATATCTGTGGTCATCCCCAGCGTATGTAACCTTTTTCTATCCCTACACAGAAGCCCGAATCAGAGAATAGATCAAATAATCAATATGTTCAAGAGAGAACACAGGGTATAAGTGCTGTGTGGTCGAATAAGGTCTGGACACTGATCTAAGAGGAAACAGTCTATTACTTCAGACATGGTCATTAGTATGGCATCTACAGGGACAAGTATGGCTTGGTATGTATCTGTAAAATAACTTCAACTAGGGTTTTTAGCTAATACAGGCACCACTAAAACTCTGCTCAATCTTGTAATGTATCAGACGCTATCGTGTAAACTACCACTCCAACAAGTTCTAGAGTTGTAACAGCAATTCTTGGTTCATTTATCAGCATTTTATATTTAGGTTTTCTATAGATAATATCTGCTAGTGTTACCCGTATACCAAGTGAGCTGCAGCTCTGTGGTAAAACCATAAAATGTCGACCAAAATATGCACAAGAACTGTAAACTAAATAAATGTATACTCACGATGCCATTACAATACCATCTAATACAACAATAATATTTTGTGGTGAGTTATGAACACAACCTCAGGTTGCACCACCAGTCACGCCTAAAACATCATTTACTTACTCAAAACCAAGCCATGTTTGCTTGAACAGTTATAACACTGAGAGCAAGATACATTCCAGTTATGGTTTATAATTACAGCAGAAAAGCAGAAGATATACCAGTTGGAAGGACAGAATCAATCAATATTCAGAAAGTACTTTATGTCCCAGCTTCTATCCAGAAAGCTTCCTTAGTTTCCCTATTTCTTCCTAAAATAAAACTGTGTTTATACCTATGAGTTTAATGTCGTGAAGGGGGTGGTCGGGCATGTTCAAGTGTTTAGCTACAGGAATTATTCTGGTTTGTCCTAAAAGAAGTAACATTTCTGATACTGGATTAGATAACAGCGTTTTTATTGGTGCAATTGGTGACTTTTTATTATTCTGGTTGTCTTTATTACAAGCCCCTCCCCCAGTGGCTCAGCAGTAAGTCCGAAGGCTTATAACGCTAAAAACCGGGTTTCGAAACCCGTGGTGAACATAGCACGGATAGCCCATTGTGTAGCTTTGCTGCTTAACAACCAATCAACCAACGAGCTTTATCCAAGAACTGGTATGTTGCATAAACATGTACGTTTGACCACGCTTGTTACTTATTGCAGGGATAACTTCCTCCTAGTGGTAGTGGATTGGGGTGGTTAAAGTTGACCTTAACATAAACTTAGTGGGATTTGGAAGTTTTGTTTTTCAGAAAAGAAACAGCAGTAGCGTCGGGACAATTGAGTTTAGTCGATCATTAAGCTGCAGGAGGTAAAAGTGTTTCTTCAGGATCGAGGTAGGTTTCTCAGCTTTGGATGATAAGGCAGTAACCAATGAAGAGTTTGTGTCATGTGATTGTTTCAAGTTTTAAAAGAATATTTTAATTTCATTATGTATATATATATTTACAGTTTGGCCTCTAGAATCAAGT
>NW_013665733.1:1039981-1041829 GCF_000517525.1 Limulus polyphemus | reverse complement strand
TTGACGTCACAGGAGACGCAGTACTACACTGTTATCGAGAGTGCGTTGTTTCGTGTAACAAAGCCTTTACATTACGTAACACAATCTCTGCACTCTCCGATTACCTACTAACCACACCTTTTTTATACACAGTAACTTTTATCTAATACCTGCTTATTTTGCAATATAAGTTACTTGATAAGTTCAACTGGCGGTTTCATTCTACAAGTAATGTACTTAAAGCATTTTGGAAAGCTAGCTTACTTAATCAGTATTTACGTCATTGAATCACTACAGTAAAGCCGAGTGCAAGACTACTTAATTAAGTTATTAAATAATTACGAATCTGTTCAATGACCCGAATTCTACAGTATACTTCACGCTTATCCATGTAACTACACAAGCCTTCTAGAACGCTTTAAACTGCAAGTGATCTATTCAAAACATATCCCACAATGCCTCAAATGAACAATACGTTTCTTGAGACTTACACACGTGCCTTTAAATAGTGATAGCTTGTTGGCCAAACACGTAACGTGAAACTGTAGAAAACTATTAAAAAGATATTAACATTAAATCAGTATGGTATACCTTAATAGTCTTACCTCAAAGCTACCCTTACGCAACATTTTTTGAACACTCGACCACAACGACGAGACACTGCTGACTTCTGAGAAACAACGTGTCTGCAGTTTTTATATATGTTGTCGAATAGGTACAAGGATGACTTGTTGGCATGTCGCTTCCCCCGGACACAACATGTTTTACGCCAGGTTCGTTTAGGATGTAGCTTTCCTATTTACACAAACAAACAAAATAAAGAACTAAAATTTTTTAGTTGAAAAACCAATGAACAATTAAGGAAGTAATGACATCAATTACAAGTATCAAATAAAAACTTTTTTTTTAGAAATGATTAATTACAGCATATTTTAAACTTTAAAGTTCAGAGTCGCAATGTCTTATAGCGTAAAATGTTTAATGTAATTTTATATAAAGTTTTAAATGTAAATATAGAGATAGATATTTGTGATTGTATGTGCGTAAACTTTTCAGTGCAAAATTAATAAATAACAATCTACATAAATGTCCCACTTGTATTTAAGTGCAACCTACATCTAGTTGAAATAAGAACTGTATTGCAACCTAACAAAAGTCATATTTCCACACTCACCTTTTCAGAAAAAAAAAAATATTATGAGAAGTTTATAGAACTTACTCTGTTTTCTTCCTTCTGTTTTATATTTCCGTGAATGACGTTTCGGTTTCTTACGTTTAACCCCCTTCTTGCCCTTTTCTCCAAAGACTCTGTTTTTCAAATTTAATTTACACTCATCTATTTCGTGTTCAATAGCAGAATTATTCAATGTTAATCCTTTATTAATGGAATGCAACTCTATGTGACGCAGAGGGTAGTCCTCTTTAAGTTCTAGAAATGATCCATCTTCTTTCTCTTCGGGCACAAACATCGTGTTGTCTACAACTAAAGGTATACTCCACTCTGGTTGACCGGGGTTTGGTTCATACATTCTCGGGTCCTTCACTGGTTCCTCTAGAATATGTGGAAACAAAACGTAGTTTTCAGGATCTTCTTCCATATCTTCGTATTCATCAGAAATAACAGCTTCCTTCCATTCATCAAAGCTGGAGATGACCTTCACAGTTTTCATTGTCATTCCCAAGTCTGTTGTAGAAGTTCTAACCTGAAAGGATACAAAATGAATAGCATACATTTATTAGATATACTACTATGTTTTTATTTATACAGCTCGTTTTCTCGAGCTTGTACAGTTAAGCTGAATTCGCATGATATTATAAAATTAGCAAAATTATCTCCCCATGTTTGTTTTTTCAATTTCGCGCAAAGCT
>NW_013665733.1:1035442-1039104 GCF_000517525.1 Limulus polyphemus | reverse complement strand
AGAACCTTTTAAGTTTGGTTGAGCAATTTCACTGTTGTTTGATTGGTTATCTTGTTCTCCACGATACTCTATGTTAATTTGTTGACTCACCAGAGAACCTTTGAAGTTTGGTTGAGCAATTTCACTGTTGTTTGATTGGTTATCTTGTTCTCCACGATACTCTATGTTAATTTGTTGACTCACCAGAGAACCTTTGAAGTTTGGTTGAGCAATTTCACTGTTGATTGATTGGTTATCTTGCTCTCCACGATACTCTATGTTAATTTGTTGACTCACCAGAGAACCTTTGAAGTTTGGTTGAGCAATTTCACTGTTGTTTGATTGGTTATCTTGCTCTCCACGATGCTCTATGTTAATTTGTTGACTCACCAGAGAACCTTTTAAGTTTGGTTGAGCAATTTCACTGTTGTTTGATTGGTTATCTTGCTCTCCACGATGCTCTATGTTAATTTGTTGACTCACCAGAGAACCTTTGTAGTTTGGTTGAGCAATTTCACTGTTGTTTGATTGATTATCTTGCTCTCCACGATACTCTATGTTAATTTGTTGACTCACCAGAGAACCTTTGAAGTTTGGTTGAGCAATTTCACTGTTGTTTGATTGGTTATCTTGCTCTCCACGATGCTCTGTGTTAATTTGTTGACTTACCAGAGAACCTTTGTAGTTTGGTTGAGCAATTTCACTGTTGTTTGATTGATTATCTTGCTCTCCACGATGCTCTATGTTAATTTGTTGACTCACCAGAGAATCTTTGTAGTTGGGTTGAGCAATTTCACTGTTGTTTGATTGATTATCTTGCTCTCCACGATACTCTATGTTAATTTGTTGACTTCCTGTATGTTAGAAAAGATACGATTAATCAACAGAACATATTACATGGTATATTTCAAAAAGAAAGGAAAAAACGAGGAACTATAAAGTGGCATTTACTGAAACCCAACAGAAAAGAAATAAAACATTGAAAACTGGAGGGACACTCAGTAGAACGCACACCTCCGCCACGCAGCGTTGATCATATTCGGCTCTCAAAACAATACAAAAATGTGTCCGTATTTATCAACGGAGACAAACCATTTTTGGTAGGAAAATGAAGAATAATATACTATATATATCCACCAAGTTTCATCAAAATTCGATCATTTTTCACTGAGTTATACAGCAAAAATAATGTGAAAAATCTGTCCCAATGTTAGCAGATAGGGATTTTGTTGGATTTTCTCGACCTTGTTGTGACCCTGACCTTTCATCCTCCAAAAACTAATCACTTCTAAATTGTATCTTAGTCAAAATGAATACCAACGTTCGTTCAGCCGTTTTTGAGAAATCCTGCTGGCAAACACACACACACACAGGGGTGAAAACATAACCTCCGTCACTCTCGGTGGCTGAAGTAAATATTTCTCAGAGTGCTTGTATATTTGACATAAATTTCTAATTTAATCTAATTAAACCTCCTTCACATGCAGTTGAAACAAGGTGTTTTGTTTATTATATGTCTGTAACATCCTTGTGCTTTGTGTTGATAAACAGGATTTCTTTTGATTTTGTCCAAGTAAAGTAATATCATATCCAGCTGTTTATAGAAGAATTAAACTATGTTGTTGTTCGTTAGACAACCCTTATAATAAACCTAGTTTCCACTCTGTATCTCATTATTAAAAATCTAAGCTATTCCACATTTTATTTCTCATAGCATAATAATGATTGCTCTGGATGGCGGTTATACCTTTTTCTACATTTTAGTGCATATTGAGCGTTACGTGAATAACATGGTAATCTCAATTCTCTTTTGTTTTCCTCTCACACTCAGTATTGCAACTTCCGTGTGTTTCTTTTTAGGGTTTTCAGTTTTGAATATGGTAGTTAAATACGCATTGAATTACTCAGTGCATCGACTTACATGGGGCGTCTTACTTCGGAAACGCATGTCCCAAGGATCTGAAAACAGTGTCTGACATGACTGTTCGTCTTTGTGCATGTATACCCATACCTTGTGTCGAAAACAATTTAAATTAAACTAACCTTGAATTGGTAAACATAACATTTATGTCGTCTAATGTGTTGAAAGAAGTTTCTGTACAACTTATATTACCTCTTGTCATATAAGTGGATTATATTTTATTACCGTACAGTTAATATTTTTTAACTTGAACGTTTGTTGTTGTCATTCAAACATCGGATCTGTGTTCCACGGAATACAAATTATATTTTTTTCCTTATATAATACTTCTATTACGGTGTGAATGTGTAAGGATGTTTCAATATGGAATAAGTTTAGTGACGATGTTTCGCTAAAAATAGAAGTACACTTTTAAAAATATTTTTTTTTTTGGCACGTGTTTAGTGTTCAATGTTAAAAACCACAATTTTTAAAAAACAACGATTTTATACACAATTCTATAAAAATGAGATTGTTTCCAGTCTCCAAATTACTAAAATACAATAATTTACTGTACAGAATAAAAATTGGTAAAAAAAACCCTATGAAACTGGAAAACAATCTCATACACTTGTTTATCCTGATTTGGTAAATGGTCATGATGACTTCAAGTGACGACCCAAATACTTCAAAGTTTAAGTTGATAAGCAAGCATAGGCTCAGGTATTACCACATATTAATTTTTGTACTCTATGAGTGTTCGTGTCTGAAGAACGAATAGTTTACGTATGAAAAAATACAAAACATAAAAGATTTAATCGATGAGTACTAAGAATTGAATGAGTAACTCAATTTGATATTTTTGAAGCGTAGACACTCATGTAAAATGAGTTGACACAAAATGACAGGCTCTAAGATTAATTCTACCAGTTTTGGCTTGTACCTTGGAATTAGTCTTTCGTTTGGCAAGTAATTTCATCGTTATTGTTAAACTAGAATAAACGTTTTTACATACTAGTTTAATTATCAAGACGAAGAATAACTTACCACACGTAAATTTGTCCGTGTATAACATCCATACGATTAATACAATGTATATTACTTGCATTTTTATTTTTCTGTTAACATTTATAACTAAAATCCTTGTGAACTTCACGATAAGTAACTATGTTTTCTTACTTGTCGACGTGCACTTTGATCTCTGTAATCTGAAGGTGTTCGGAAGTACACAAGTTAGTTAAACACATTTCATTGACATTACAATTACGAAAATAAATCACCAGAATAATTTGTTTATCGTAGTAAATTAATTTCTGTGTTTCTTAACTGTGAATAAATTACGATAAAAATGTTTTATCTTAGAAGTCCATTAACATTACTTCATACGCGCAACATTTGCGGACATATTTTTATATCTGAATGATGTTAGCGGTCTTCATCCTCCTGTTTTTGTGAGGCGTGTTTGATAACCCAGGCCTGCAATGGTTTTATTGTTTTGAATTTTTTACATGTTCTACATTAATTCCTGTACGCTGAATCCGAAAATGATATCCATATTTCTCCAACACGCAAAGATTTTTCACAAACGTCATAACGCAATACATAAAAGAAAGACCACAACACGTAGTTTTGACACTAAAAGACGTAGATTTCACAAAATAAAAAAAATCAGGATGAATGAGTATACATATTAGTTTTACATCAATGTTCTTCCATTTTCTTTAGTTTGTTTGTATTTTTGTTAACAAACATAATAATAAAAAATGTTCATTGGGGTAAACGA
>NW_013665733.1:1028457-1035273 GCF_000517525.1 Limulus polyphemus | reverse complement strand
TCGAAATTTGCGTAGCTGAATTATGGAAAATCCGTTATCATAACCAAAACAACTTTTATGAAGTTGAAATTTGCAGGCTTATTATTCATTATGAATAGTATATGAAGTGCAAAATACGGAGTGATCAAGGTGAATACACTTTTTTATCCCACAATTGCTAAGAAACAAGATATAAAGAAGAAACAGAAAAGTATAAATAAAATGTTTTTTTTTAAATAGCGAACGAAGTTCTTCCTATGGGGAGACGCGTACATCATTTTAAATCTTTCCACATGCTAAGAGCTTGGATTTCTTGACCCTAAGTGGTCTATGCCATTTGAACTTCTGTTCGACGCGGCTTCGAGATTCCTAAGATCTTACGAAAATTTCTATTTTCAAATTCACTACGTTCAATTCATATATCTTTGTCGGGTTTAAGTAGGTGTCTGTGAGTTGTTGGCGATAAATTTCAACAATAACCAAACAGCACACAGTCAACTTGTTTTAAAATAATATATTAAAACAAATCAAATGTATATACAAATATTCGTTACACTGCTGATTACCACAGTTGTATCCAGAGCTTTAAATAATTGTCTCTTTTTCGTCAAAATCCACATAGGCTGGTTCAGTTACTATAGAACACAATTTGACGAGACGAATTATTCTTCTCTACTCTGTTATTACAATACAAACTGTGATAATTTCACTTTAAAATCACCAATCACAATCACGCAGTCTAGATCTATCTAACTGGAACTACATTTTGGACGCATATTTATAACCAGAGCGAGACCTATTTTATAGATTTGGTTTTCTGATCATCACACCATCTTTTTTTTCTTACGATCTTTTCCATTTCTTCTCTTCAACAGTATTTCTTGTTCTTCACAATTTCTTTCACTCCCACTTCTGAATGGCTTTCATCCCATTCAATATATTAGCCTTCAATTATTACTTTATCATATTTTACACTCACTTTCTTTTCCCCTCTTTCTTTAGCCATTTCACACAGTTTTTTACTTATTCCTCTGTGTATTGCACTGTGTAATCAATCCTCTTCAATAAAGACTTCTTTACCTCTAAAATTCCTTCCTGCTTGTTAAATTTTCTACTTGTTTTTCTTGTGCATGTTTTACTATCATAGGTCTAGGCTACATTCCTATTCAACGTGCTCAAGCAATTCCCAATGAAACAAATCCATATGCCTTCTTTATAAATTGTTTACCTTTCTTACGGCTTTTTACTAGTTTTCTTTCCATCATTTTTAATACCAAATTCTGTTTTCTTTTACTATTTTTTGAGTTACCTATCTCTTTTTTTAGATCTTATTAACTCTTTTTTTAAATCCTCAATTTTTTTATTTAAATAGCATATTTTCTGTCGTTCTATTGTCCCTAAACTGTTCTAAAGATACTTGCAAATCATCCAATTGTTTTTCTTCATTCTATTTTTTATGCTTAACTTCTTGTAAAATTTATTTGATTTTTTTCTACATCTTTTTATTCGCATTTGATTCCATTTGTTCTGTATCTGACTTACTTCTCTTTTATTGCTTCTTTAATGCTGGGGAATATAGCATTTTAGTTTAGTTTGTTTGTTGTTAAGCACAAAGCTACACAATGGGCTATCTATGCTGTACCAACCACTTGTAGCAAAGCCCTGCTTGTAGCATTATAAACTTTCAGACTTACCACTGAGCCACTAGGGGAAGCATTTTAGTAATCTTTCCAGCAAATTCCTCTTTATTTATCTTACCTTCAAAAACATATTTTCTCATCTTTGACAGTCTGTCACTTTTTCCCTCTCCCCTTGTCATTAGTAAATTTGTAATGATCCCATGTGTAAGGCTTCCTCAACTTTACTAGTTTTTGTTCTTACAAATCTCTCCTCTCTCTGAAATCAAAACATCTTCTATACTGGATCACCAGTACTTTCTCCAAAAATTTCTATTATTGTCACAACATCAATAACAACATATTTTACTCCTATTCAACCACATACAATTAATGTAATTACTGGTAGTATAGTACTAAATTCTATAGTGCCGGAGACCTGGCATACTTTTTAGGCCTGGATTGTCACCGCCAAGGTAAAGATCTCATATTCAAAAACAAATTTTCATTTTTAGTCTATTTTAAATAAACAAAATACACACACACACATACACACACATATATATATTGTTACGACAGCGGAAGTTACGTGACGCTAGTAACACGTCATGAGATTCTAGAAAGATCATGTCCGTTCGTGAAGCCTTGAGTGTTCTCCAGACGCTCTCTATTTCGTATATATATTAGACCGGCGAGAACTGACGGCATAGATATGAATAATTGCAGATTGAAGAGATAGAGACAGATAATCAGTCAAGTCGTAAGTAAAGTGCGTGAATCGTTCGTTGTGAATTATAGCGTGTGTTTAAATTAAACTGACTGTGGAGATTAAGTGTATTGCAAAGTTGAATTGAGAAAGAATAAACTAGTTTTATTTAAGAAAAGACTTGTATTGCTGAAGTTTCTCGGGAAGACTTTTTAAGGGAAATTATCAAACGAACAGAGACGTAACAATATATATATACAAAACTAATTATTTGAAACTACTTTCAGTAATAATAAACTGAATGTGCAAGTGTTATCGCGAGAAAACGTGCTACCGAAACTCCTTTAAATTAGGCAGCAAGGAAAACAAAACTAAAAATAAAACAAGGTACCACGAATCAAACTGCAACAATAAAACCTCATAACACTTATTGAAGGGTCACAAAGGTGACGTCATCATTTACCTATATTTTTTAGTTATAGTTTTTAGCACAAATCTACATAATGTACTATCTGTGCTCTGTCTATTGATACCTGATTTTTAGCATTATAAAGCCTCAAACTCGCAAGTGATCCACCATGAGGAAATTACAAATGGTCTGATAAAAATGCAAATTAGGTATTTAAATGGAATTTACGGGGAAAAGAACAACGCATAGTGATAATAGAATGTAAATTGAAGAATAATGTTTAAAACATTGGTGATTAGTAAGTGTCCCCAGTAGGCCAGCATTAAGTTTATGGACTTACAACACTAAAATCCGAGGTTTGATTTTCCGTGGTGAACGGAAAGCAGATAGCCCATTTTCTAGTTTTGTGCTGAAACAACACTCGCACATATTGAGGATAGATTGAAATATATATATTAACATTATTAACACCCATTCTATGTCTGAGGAGTATATCTAATATTCGAACTTTAAAGAGTAATTGGATAAAAGCTTTTGAAAACACTTTTTTTTTGTCCATTAGCAACGTCGAAAATAGCTACTTTACCAACTTGGCACGTGTAATCCTACAAAACAAGACCTTGAAGTGGTTGAGTTCCCCCATTTTTGTTCCGAAAAGTGATGAAATTACAAGCCATAATTTCTTCCAAAAACTGCTTTAAAAGTGTCCACATAACAGATAAATAAGTGATTTATAGCACTATGGCACCATTATAATGTAAATGCAAAGTTGGAAAATGCCAAATTGAAGGCTATGATGCTTGTAAAAGATGTGGTTATGTCCATGATGGTAAATTAAGTTCAGAGAAGATTAATCGCAGAAGAGGTAAGCAAACTCGTGCATTGAAAAGTAATCACCGAAGAAAAGTAGCGAAAGTAGTCAAATACAACGAAATAACACGTGTTCCTGAAAGGTTTGTTCGTTTGATTTTAATTTCGCACAAAGCTACACGAGGGCTATCTGCGCTAGCCGCCCCTAATTTAGCAGTGTAAGACTAGAGGGAAGGCAGCTAGTCATCACCACCCACCGCCAACTCTTGGGCTACTCTTTTACCAACGAATAGTGGGATTGACCGTCACATTATAACGCCCCCCCCCCCCCTTCACAGCTGAAAGGGCGAGCATGCTTGGTGGGATGGAGATTCGAACGCGAATCAGATTGCCAGTGAGCTCATTCCCTGTAGTAATAATTTTTCCAGTTGCTGCTCCCTTGGATAGAGAAAACCACGAAAGTGTCACTTTTATGATAAGAATCTGAAAGTAACATATTCTGATCTTTTAGAATAAGGATATGAAAGAAGTAATCATTTTCATTGCATCAACACTTATAACAAAAAGTATAATATCTCTTTAGTTTCAAATTTCATACTCTTACAGCTTTGAAACAATGTCTTTTTGTTTTGTTTTTCACCTTAATGTGATTATATGTGCTTACATTAGTTGGATGTTAAACTGGATTAGTTTGTAGAAGGACAAATTCAAGTTTATGAAAACTTGGGCCTGCAACATAGGGTAATCATTATCATCTATTTATATATTCTTTACTGGTTGATGTTTTTGCATACTCCTCATGATTATCTGTGGCCAAATATATATGATTCTCATAATTTCTTAGTTGTTTAGAATGTGAGTAATGTTTACTTTTAATAGAGTAACTGGATTCAGATGCCATTTTGAACATGGCATTTCAAGCTACTAATGCATACATTCATCAGGTCTATTTCTTATTTATTTCCTATATTCGCAGTACCATTGTGTTAATCAAAAATCTTACAGTTGCTTATAGTAGTCAAGTTTACTTTACCTTTGTCAGCTGGAAGGTTAAAAAATATTCATTTTTCTTGAGACTGCTTAAAGCTTAATTTTAACTATTTGTCAAATATGGAACCTACTGCTATTGTTTTTTCTTTCCTGAATTTGATAGCATGGTATGCCATCACTAATTATAAGGCTACATTGTGATTGTCACATAAAATTATATGACTAATACCAACACTGTTATTATATCAAACTGGTATCCACAACAGAAATTTAACAAATCTCCATTTTCAAAAATCCTGTTTCCTACCTCATATATGTACAGTAGCTGTAGACCTGTTTTTAGCTTTACTGCAGCCATTTTTTTAACTGCTTCTTTTGCAAGATGATAGGCTTCTGTTATAGAATGTATTGTTTGGTTACATCTTATATCGTTGGCTTAGACACACTAATCAGACATACCAATTGTTTCTCAGCTGCCCTGTATATATTTTTAGGATGATGCATTACAGTAGACGATCAAACCAATTTTCTTTTTAAACAGCATAAAATGACTGCAAACTTCAAGAAAAATATTTATATTTGCTCATTGTTTTGTATTACACATTATTTAGAAGTATTCTATAAAAATTATAAAGTTATCTTGAGGTTTCTTGTTGATATCTAACAGAACTGATCACCAGCATTGTGAAAAGTTTTGTTGACTATGATAAAACTATGTTATGTATGTGAACACAAGGCCCAGTAACTTGGGTCAAATTGTCTGCCAGAAAAAAAAAGACATTTATTTCCCTTTTAGTATCATTGGTGAGAGCTTCATAATGTTTATAACAATCAATCTACTATTTTTCACTGTGCTTGTACCACTAATTAGTCTTTCTTTTGAATTTTTGTCAGTCAAAAGAATAAATAAACAAGGGTAGAGTATATCCTCCTATTCCCATATTGCAGAAAAAAAATTCTCTAACCTTACTCTTCACATTAATAACTTAGCCTTCCTGCTGCTTTCTCTTCACTTAATCTCTCTGCCATGCAACAGTTTAGTTCCACATATTCAGTGTCAGTTACCTTTACCCTTAAAACTTCCATTATTTCACGTGGAGTTATAACTTTACTAGATATCAGTCCCTTGACTTCCTGTTGCATGAAACCAATGACTATTTCGGTGTAGAACTGATCTACAATAATCATGACCTTCCATCCATTTAGGCTCAATGTTACTTGAATCGTATTGGCACAGAAAAAGACATCATAAAGAATTGGATTAATTATACAAGGATTTGCAGAACTGTTCTGTTTGTGCTGATGATGATGCCTTCAATATGAGATTATTATAATAGCATTACTGTGTGATTTATAAATTGTTATAGATAGTATAAGTGGAAGTTCAATAATTAAGAGTATTTTGATAAAGTTTACCACCACATTGTTCTGTAGTATATAGAGAGGAAAAATATAATCCATACATGGTTGAATTGTTGTCAGTGAAGTCTTACTGGACATGTTGATAACACAATTGTTGAACTTTACATTATTAAAATTTATTGAATAATGTCTCAATATTTATCAAGAAAAAAATAAACTTTCCCATGAAACCTTTAAAAACATTGCAACAACATACCACAAATCTTCTTACAAGCCTGCTTCTGAAACAGTTTGCCTTATGCTATGTATCATTTTACGACTTGTTATATTTCTATATGAGGGTGGAGGGTACGTGTTTAGAACATGAGGACATCATAAACAATAGTTGTTCACTACTGGTATAGACCACATTTGTAACAGTGTGTTAAATCCTGTGCTCCTTACCTTAAGAAGGACATTGAATTGTTAAAAATAGTTCATGAAGGGCTGCTAGGATAATACCTTGGATAGAAAGGTTGTCATACAAGGACAGGTTAACATCTCTGAAATTGTTTTCTTCTTGAAAAAAAAGAAGAGTTAGAGAGGATGTGCTTGAGGTCTTTATGATTGTTAATGTAATTTATAGCACTGATGCATCATCTTTTTTTCATATTTGATGGTGAGAATGGTACTACTAGGGGACATAAATATAAATTTTGGCAGGTTAGGGGTCATCTTCAGCTAAGAAAATTTTATTTTTCTAACAGGATTGTTAGCCTTTGGAATAGACTGCCATTAGATGTTGTGTTGCTGTAATTTAATGGGAGTTTAAGGGAAGGTTTTATAAATTTTTGAATGATAATGGCTTCCTTTGAGTGTTTTATTCTTAAAATTTTAGTTTACTGGAATAAACAGTCTGTATGAACTAACAGGTCCTTTGTTGTTTTTAAATTATACAAAACCTT
>NW_013665733.1:1020508-1027457 GCF_000517525.1 Limulus polyphemus | reverse complement strand
TCACTAAATGATCTAAATCTTTTTGTAAATCAGCAACATCCTCTTCACAGCTAGCAACACCCAATATCTTAATATAATCTGCATATTTTAGTAACTTATTGACTATTCCTTCATCTTTTTCATTGATGTAAAGGTCCTAAGACTGAGCCCTGAGGTACCCCATTTGTAACATTAATCCAGTTTGAATGAACTCCATTTGTAACAACCCTCTGCTTTTTTCCATCCAGCCACTCTTCTATCCAATTTGCTAACTTATCCCCCACACCTATAGAGATAATTTTTTTAGAAGCCTTTTATGTGGCACTATGTCAGATGCTTTCTGAAAATCCAGATACACCATATATATACACACCCTTACCATCATCTACATAAGCAGTAACTTTTTCAAAGAATGTCAAAAGATTTGTAAGGCAAGATTTTCCCACTGTGAAACCATGTTGTCTATCCAATAAAATTCTAAACTTTACTAAACAACTTTCCAAAACTTTTCCCACAATGGATGTAAAACTATTCCAAAAAGTTCCCTTCTTCCACTGAACTGATCCAACAATCCAATCTGCTCATCCTTACATACCTAAACCTGTCATTTACCCCAGTGACTTACATTTAACTTTATTCCTACAGTTAATTCTGTGCAGTATCCCTGATAAAATTAAGATATTGCCTTTTTCTTTAAATGCCTTTATCAAGCCCTTGTACATATTAATTAGCTCCTCTGACCTACCTTTCCTTACATTATTAGCCCCTACATCAGTACATGCACCACAAAATTTGCATCTCTGCTAGCCCTCTTTATTATATCTCCTCCTCTGTCAGTTATATTCTCCACCTGTGCCCCTGGGTAGCATAATCGTATTCTTTTCTCCATATTTACCCCACAGACTATTCTGTCCCCATGCCTTGTCGAGGAATCACCTATAAATATAAGTATAACTATAACCTCCTTATCATTCACATCCTTCTCTGTCCCTTTTGACTTTTTTGTTTTCCTTGCCTCCAAAGTCAATAGTTCGTCGTCTGCAGAAGCCAAGGAATGAAATTTGTTGCTCAAGGAAATAGGCTCATTGCAATTAAATTCACTACTTTTAGCCCCAATAATACTCTTTTTAACTTCCTGAAAGTCTTTGTTAGCTGATGTATTCCTTGCATGTAAAATCTTAAGCTCCTCTTGAAATTCTGCTGCCACTAACCACAGTCTACACTTTTCTTTACCTAATATCTCTACGTTAATTATGATGGCCTCCAACTTCTTCTTCAACCTACAAACTCTACATAAAAATTGCACATCTTCATTACTAGCTTCCTTAAAAGTACATGCCAGACCCTAGTTCCCAAAATAAAACCCATTCATTGCATCCATTACACCTAACATAATTATATCGGTTTAAGAGGACTGTAGTATTATCGACAGGTAATATAACAGTGTTTCTATTTTTCTTTAAATACCAGCAATTATCTACTCGATACCGAAGGCGTATTGCTTATCTTGTTAAGCAATTAGAAAATACGAATATTATACTATCGAGAATTAAAACCATTTAATCTTCCTCATCAGATGTCGTACTTACAACGTGATACCTAATGAACTAAAAATCTCTTAGCATAGTGTGAACAAGCATATCTCAACTATCTTACACCATTCAGAAGAAGCTATTCTTCGTGAAAGAATATCTTCATACAAGAAGAAAAAGTTTTTTCTTCACAATCAACAACAAAACATAAGTGTTGAAGTGAGTACCGAACCCTGTGGGACTTCTATCTATCTGCAATTTTATCTCCGCTTTATTTGGCGGGCTTATATACTAAAATAGAGGGCGCCTAGAAAAGACTAGAGTTGCCAGGAACAGTTATGATTCTTATAGAAACTCCAGCGCGCATGTTTCCAGCGTCACGTGACTTCCGCTGTCGTAACAGTTTATTGTATGGACCAATGGAGAAGAATAGCTCAATACCTTTCATGCTCATCTGAACAGCAAATTTGACAGCATACAATTTCCCATATAACTTGAAGTCGATAACACTCTTCCATTCCCCGATGTTCTGGTTCACAAGGAGAGGAGTTTGGAGAAGTTGACCACTACCGTTTATCGAGAAAAGACTTAAACAAATAAATATCTGAATTTTCGCTCATCCCATACAATATCTGTTAAAACTGAAATTATCAAAACACCAAAATCTAGAGCTACAAGTATATGCTCTTTGTTTTACCTGGATGAAGAACTGAAATTTTTCAGGAATAACGGTTATCTAAATAAAACGATTCAACGTTTGTTATATGATTCATCTGTCTCAACTACTAATGAACCACAACCTGAAAATCACAACGAAAAGAAAAAGGCATTTCTTCCTTACATACCAGACCTAGGAGAAATACTTCTTAGGATAATGAATAAACTTAACATCACTGTAATTTTCTTAAGTCCTCCTACACTAGGCGACAGTCTTACGAAGGTAAAATCCCTACTTCCCAGGCCTCTCACAAAGAACGTGGTTTACAGCACTAGGTGTGAGTGTAATAAATAATACATTGGGGAAACAAAACGCCTGTTACAGGTAAGGTTCAAATAACACGAAAGAGATATTAAGAAGTGTGCTATAAAACACATCAGCTATAGCTTTTCACGTTCAGGAAAACGACCATATAATAGACCTAAAAATGCCAAAATGATAAACAGAGAAGAAAACACCAAACGTGGAAAAATCAAAGAAGCTATTGCAATCCAAGCATAAGATAGTGGACAACCAGTGGCTATTAATCAAAAGAACGGACAACAACTACTCAATCCTGCATGGACACCACTAATAAAAGACATGAAACATATTATATGTCGTGGTTTCGATACAAAATTTTACAATGTATTATTTAAAGTTGAAAAATTCCTTTGTTTTTTATTTCTCTATATAATACCTATAATTGTATTTTCTTTATATTTATTGTATCGAAGCAATCGATTTATATTCTGTATTCATCATAATTCTATATGTTTAATACCAGAAGTCAGTTATTGTTACGACTGTTGCCTAGATACCTATTTGAAAGCAGTGTTCCACAGTTTAACGAATAAGTATTTGAAAGTTGAGAAAAGTCCGTGTATAATTCAACATATCAATTTACCTGCGTTATGAGTCTTAAACAACAATAAAAGTATATTCTTCAAAATTCCCAACATTTAAGCTTTGATTCGTCATCAGTATTCCGCTAACATCGAGTTTACTTTACTTCTGAAGAAAAGACAAACATTAGAAGGATTTCAAAAATAGGAATTTAGAACAAAATTTACTAAATCTAGCGGGCCATTAATACTTCTTTCCAAATATAGTACACCTTTAATAAATGTGTCCTTATTCTGGGAGCCCGGCATGGCCAGGTGGATAAGGCGCTCGACTCACAATCTGAGGGTCGCGGGTTCGAATCCGCAAACCACCCTTTCAGCCGTGGGGGCGTTATTATGTGACGGTCAATCCCACTATTCGTTGGTAAAAGAGTAGCCCAAGAGTTGGTGATGGGTGGTCTTCCCTCTAGTCTTACACTGCTAAATTAGGGACGGCTAGCGCAGATAGCCCTCGTGTAACTTTGCGCGAAATTCCAAAACAAACCTTATTCTGGATAAGAGAAAATTGTTTCCTAGCTTTGGAACGAATATAATACTTTTCTTAAAACTGATGTTTCAGCCTTATGTTTTACTAAGAAATAAACACCATTGGATCTCTCACACTTAATTTTCTATTAAAATATGCGCTTTTTTTACGTGTTTCAAAAATTATTTTTTCGATAAAATTTGTATTTTTCAAAAATTTCATGAACATTTTGTTTCCTTGTTATTCCAATAGAAGAATGCACTTGATATACAATTTTCAAAATGGAACTCTTTTCTTCAAAATTCCCAACATTTAAGCTTTGATTCATCATGGATATTTCGGCTAATTTCGATTTTACTTTACTTCTGAAGAAAACACAAACATTAGAATTGTTTGAAAACTAGGAATTTCCAATAAAATTGGATAAACCTAGCAGGTTGTTACTGCTTCTTTCGAAATATAGAAATTATTAAATTTGTCTTTATTCTTGATAACATAAAATTGTTTTTTAGCGTTGGAACCAATATAATGTTTTTCATAAAAGTTCTGCTGTTTCAGCCTTGAGATTTTCTATGAACTAAACACATCTGGATTTTACACCTAATTTTGCGTTAAAGTACGCACTGTTTTGCGTGTTCCAAAAAATTACTTTTCATTAAAATTACAAAGGATCTAGCCTTGATATTTAAAAAAAAATTCGTGAAAACGTTTTGTTCATATTCCACTAGAAGAATGTACTTCATGTACGCTTTTCAAAATGAAAATCTTTTCTTCTAAATTCATAGCATTTAAACTTTGCTTCGTCATCAATATTCCGCTAACATCGATTTTACTTTACTTCTGAAGAAAAGACAAACATTATACTTGTTTCCAACATAGGAATTTTCAATAATATTGGCTTAATCTAGAAGATCATTACTGCTTCTTTCCAAACATAGAACACCTTTAAATTTGTCTTTGTTCTAGATAAGAGAAAATTGTTTTTAGCTTTGGAAATATATTTCGACATATATCGATGACATTGTTCAAATCTTTCTAGATGGTGCTACTGATTTCTCAAAGAAAACGGACGCGTTGACTAGCAATGGAAGCAGAACCATTTCTCTTATGAGAAGAAAGTAATGAAGTTATAGCCTGTCTCATTTCAGTATCTGATGGACGAACAAGGGCATCAGGATATTTCGTCCGTAACATTTCTCTCATTCGGGATGGACGCGTTGACTAGCAATGGAAGCAGAACCATTTCTCTTATGAGAAGAAAGTAATGAAGTTATAGCCTGTCTCATTTCAGTATCTGATGGACGAACAAGGGCATCAGGATATTTCGTCCGTAACATTTCTCTCATTCGGGATGGATCAAAAAAGCCTGAAATAGTGCTGGATATCATTTCTTCGATATCGGAGTCTAATCCTACTATCAAATAATCGAAATGCTTGGATTTTGGAGGAAGTGAAGCAAAAGTACTGGCATATGCAACAAAAAGACTACACTGTAATATTTAGATACTGATCACTAGATAAAGTTTAAGATATCTAGTATGAAGCAAAAATTTATAAAATCAAGTACCAATGCATCGTGAACATGCCTCAATGCTGATGCAGTGAACACTTTTGGTTGATTCTACAATACGTTTAACCATTTTACATTGTTCTTTGGCTTTTGGAATATCCTAAAATGGTATGTTACGTTGACGACATTTTACCTTTTACGTCACACTTCCATAACTTCTTGAATAAAAATCCGATTTCAAATCCAAAGGTTGCTCCATAGGTCTTACAAACAGATGCGTCGATTCCACCTATCTTTTACGGATCGACCGCGATGCAGTTTCAAGCATTTAGAAAACTTCGTATAATTTTAAAAAATATATAAACCCCTGGGACGTAGAATGCGTTGAAAAAAGATTTAGATTATATAAACAAAAATATATATTTTGACTAAAATTTTAAATTATGATAGTGACAAGTAAAAATAAAATTACAAAAATATATATACGAACTATCACTTTAAGAACAGCTGGGTGATAACTAGTATTTGCTGATAAATTAATCTACGCCTCATTAATCGACTACATTTGACTGGTGCAGAGTTCTTCAAACCAAGGCATGTACGTACAATTAAAACAAAAAAGATTTGGCAGTGGATGCTACCAGACAGTTGCTTGCTCTGCAGTTCAAAATTAGCGGCAGTGATAAATAGCCTTACTATAACAAAGAAAGGGTGAGTAAATTTGGTGACAGTGAGAATCGAATGGGAGACCCTCTCCATCGAATCACCAAAGCTGAACAAACATGAAGTGAAAATAACAATTTATAAGGCTGAGATCGGCAAATCACAGATAGCGCTAAACAACAAACAATCACACCACCAGTATTTCGATTACTTGAATATATACAAAAAATTAAAAATTGAAATAAATATTTATCGGAAACCCTAATTTCGATTAGATAATTCTTTTTGTAACGATGGATATAATTGGAATTTCAATTAATCAATTTTGCAATAATCGAAAACACTAATTTCAATTAATTGATTAGTTTACGTGACACTTATCGATGCTATCGCTATTCATAAAATCACTCGACTCTAAATTTAATATTGATCGTTTTTGCCTAATGGCCTTACCACCTATCCTTATACTACCAAGAAAACTGGTATTAAATGTTCTCAGACTTTATTGGAATAATTCCACCATCAACTTTCAAGAGTTTTTCAAAACCCGCCTCTGAGATTCTAGTTTGCACAACAACAAAAAATACTATTTAACATTTTAAAATTTACCTTGATTGTTTGTGAAGATACTGGAGATACCAACTGTACCCAAACTTACTATGTACTCGTGTCTTTCCTATACTGGCAAACAAAGCTTAAATTTAAAAAATCAACTTAAACGCATACTTGGTCGTTACTACCCTCAAGTGGATTTCAGATTAGTTTTTAAATCCACATCACGCATAAAAAACGTTTCCCTACCAAAGATCTTCTTCCCATTCCTCATTGTTCCTGGCTTGTCTATCTTTACACGTGTGGAGACTGTAAGGCCTCCTATATTGCCAAAACCAAACGCCATTTAAAAGTCAGAACCTATGGGAATTTCCATCAAAACGCAAAAATAAATTGAGTAACCCCCGTGTTTCCTCTATACGCTAACATAGTGAAGAAGCAGGACATCAACCTATACTATCAAATTTTTCTATCCTCTGCAAATCTAATACTGACCTGGAATTATTGATTAACGTCAAACTGCACTCTCCAACGCTGAAAAACATCCAGTCTTCATTTAAATTATACATTTTTTAATATGTTCGTATTACTGATTTTACTTTTTTTGTTGCGTTTTCTTGCTGTAGTTTCTCGCCATAATTATTG
>NW_013665733.1:995669-1019539 GCF_000517525.1 Limulus polyphemus | reverse complement strand
CTTGCTACGCAGATACCTTTGAATTGTTTTCATCATGGTTTCAGGCATAGTTGGGTCAGCTTGGGCAATAGACATCAGGTCCAATGGCCTCTTTACTTCAAGTCGGGAGACGTGTGAACATATGAACATATCGGAATTTCCATCAAAACGCAAAAACAAATTGAGTAACCTCTGTGTTTCCTCTATAGGCCAACATATTGAAGAAACATGATATCAACCTATACTATAAATTTCTCTATCCTCTGCAAATCTAATACTGACCTGGAATTATTGATTAAGGAAACTCTCCACATCAAACAGCACTCACCAACACTGAAAAACATGCAGTCTTCATTTAAATTATACATTTTTAATATGTTCGTATTACTGATTTTACTTTTTTTGTTGCGTTTTCTTGCTGTAGTTTCTCGCCATAATTATTGTTTTGTGTTTTATTTGTTTAATTATCGTTATATTTAGCAATTGTACTTTAAGAAAGAACCTTTTTTGTATGTTCATACCTTTCTTGTGTCCAGTTCTCTTTGTCTTTTTTGTATATTTTTTCTTTACATTAGTGAACTGAAAATTTACTTAATATGTGTTGTTACTGAATTCCTGGACCTAAAACTGGTTGCAAACAAACGTATAAGCTACTCTTGTTTCATAGTACACAGATATTTTATTTGAGAATTTATAATTTATGTGAAACAAGATAAATTATGTGGAGAAGATTTTTCACAGGAAGAAATGTTAGTTTCATATTTGTGATAAGTAAGTTAAATGGTGGGTGGTAGTTCTTGAAGAACAACCTTTGAAGGATAACATGATTCTACAGAAACCGAGTAACCCTAAGTAAGCAAGTAACTGAAAGTTATGAAGAAATGGAACACATTTGTTTTCTCAAATTTTGGTTTTCACCCATCATGTTTAATCTTTTATATTTGATGACCTTATTGCATCTTGATCAATATTTTATGCTCCTGTTTGGTTTCTGCATATATGTGACAAAATCTATTCATGATTGTGTGAGTGCTTTCTTTTAGCTTTTGATATATTTGAAAGCTATAACCTCTTTTTTTTTAACTACTTGTAAGATCATGTTTGTTTTTGATTTTTCATACCATTTTTATGTAAGCTCTTGCTTAAATTTGTAAGCTATTATTTTATCAGCACGTTACTGAATGAGTCAGCAAAACAACTGTTCATCTAATCATAAGCATGATGACACTTACAAGATTTTTCAATTATATGTCATTTATTGTAAAGTATTTTGTTATTCTAATCTAATATTACTTAGATCATTACTAAGGTGTACCTATAGTTTAATATTCACTTGTTTTTTAAGCTCTTTTCTTAAATTTCATTACATTACAGAAATAATCAAAATAAAAGAAATGGCTTTCTGAACACTACCACTTCAGAAGAAAGAAGAGATATATAAATGCAAGTGTACTATTCACCCTTAAGCTTTTATTTCATACATGAGAAGAGACATACAGTAGTGACATTCACTCTGCTGATGAGAATGATGATGATGGAAATCCTGAATGAAATTCTTCTGCTGTTTCAGATAAGGTCAGGCTAGCAGAAAAAGTTAAGACTACTTTGAACAAATTGAAGAGTTAGAAGTACATCTAATATATGTTTGGCAATTCTTTTCTTGTAAAATTTTTAAAATATAAATATATTTGATTGTAAGTTGTTGTTTTTATTTCACAGCCTATATCATAAACTTTTATGTCCATCACATTACAAGTTCCATAGATCATTTTGCATGCCATTTTTTTATCGTAAAGTGATTTATAGTGAAACATCCACTTCCCTGTTCAAAAACTAACTTAAAAGTACTGATAGTAAAAACATTAAAAGTGTATGTTAAAATGATCAGCAAAAATAACTAATAACCATTAAAGTACAGTTGGGGTGCAAAAAATGTCAGCTGTGTTGAAAAATTAGCACAAACTGAAGAGAACAATTTTAAATAAGCTGATATTTAAAACAAAACAGATCAATAAAAATAACAGTGATTATCTATACAGGATTAATTACTTATAAAACAAGTATATGTATACACTATGTATATACAAGGCACAATAAAACGAATGCTAAGTTAAAAACCACTTTTCTATTACACAATATAAAATATCCAGCTCACCAGATAGACTTCTACAATCAAAAAATAACTTCTTTAATTTTAACAACAACTGGAATAATTTAGTATCTTCCACAAACACACAACCTTAACTACTATTCTTAAAATTACTGTAATCATTACTAATATTCTGGTCCAGGAAATCTTTCGAAATAGTCTTTAAAAATAGCTGCACTACCCTTCAATTTTTTACTTTACTTTAGATGTGTGATAGTCACATGGCTACTTTAGTAATCATAAGAGAACTGTCTCTGAAACTCATCAGATTTTTCTTAATAATGTTCTTCAAATTCTTACTGTTGTCAATTCTGGTACACTGATTATAACTCAGGAATTAAAAATGTCTAAGTTAAGAAAAATTTTTCCCATTTTTTTAAAAGATTTTTCAATCCCTTTATGTATCTTGGATACTGTGGTAAAGTTTTTATGCCTTTTATACACATTTTTTAAGTATAGTTAATGTGATAAGTCATACTTTCAACTTTGCAATTTAATTTTTTTTATGAATTAATTTTATTCAAGTATTTTGAAATCATGTTGTTTACTTTATCAATGGTCTTACACTACTTCATGAAATCACATGACCCTTTTATGAACCTAGTTCTGGTATCAGTAACAGTCAGTATTTGTGTAAGCAGATAATCATATCATATTGTCAGAAAACAGAAGCTAATGAATAAATTCAGTTGTTCTGATGAGCCAAGTATGTAAATAAAACAATTTTATAAACAAACCAACAACAACATTATGATTAATAAAACAAAACTTAGTGAATGACTGTGGAATACTGATGATAGTATGATACAAGTTCTGAAAGCACTTAACACAACCTGTGTGTATGAAGGCATAATTTATCTAATTTGTACAGCAGCATTACCAACTTAAAGAGCTACTATAGTATCCTCTACACTGAAGTATGAAAACAACTGTACAGCAAACAAGATACGATTAATTATACATTTTGTTATCTTCTTTCAGTAGCTCTCAAATGTGATTTTGGCATTTTTAACCAAATAAATCAGTTTACATATTACCTACTGATGGTATTTGATACTGTTCTTTTCAATAGCAGAAACAGTGTAGCATGTTTCCAGGCCTCTAGCTGCCTTCAGTCATCTTAAAATGGGTAATGATAACAAACAGAGGTAAGGTCAAAACTAAAGGTTTTGAGTTGTTACAGTGGCAAAAAAAAAAATATAGGGATGTCTATTTATCCAGTTATGCACACACACAGGCATTAGGCTGACAGAACACACTCCAGCAGATGGTAGTGTGTGCTCAAAGTTTTTCCTTTGCTGTTATCCATATGGTGGGACCAGCTTGTTCTTCAATATTCTGTTTCACCTTTCCATAGACCTCCTCAGGTGTATCACCCTGAACAATAGCTGAAAGAAAATAAAAGAAACATGCAATAAAAGTGTATTCCAGAAACCAATAAGTAAAATCATAATCCAGGAACACAATAACACTTATATCCAGAGCCATGATTTGGGGATGAACTGGGCACCATTTCCAATACTAAGCAGACCTCAATTTGATGTTAGTTTGATGTTTGAAGGGTAAGAATTAATATGCCTAGTCGGCCATCTCATTTGCAAACACACTGCAACAGCAACTTAATCACAGGTACCCTATCGTAAAATCAGAGCAATTTTCTGTATCACTCAGTTTTAAAAATACCTATAACTACAATACAGTTGATTATAACCAACTGCTATGCACCAGACAGGGGAAGGCATAAGTGGTCTATCTTGTATTGATCTCATTTTTTGCCTCTGATGAAGTTAAAAGTTCAAAATGTGGGTCAAATTAGCCAAAAAAGCAATAAAATTGCTTTAAAATAAAAAATTAAGTGATATAAATAAATTGTTCTCACTACTAAAGGCTCGTTATAAAAAAAACCTTTGTTTATGCAAAGTTGATGTGTCTAGAACAATAATTAAACAAATCTGACATAGACATGGGATAATGAAGATTTGAACAAAAATTTTGCCAAGTTAATGCAATTCATGGAACTGTTTCATGAATAACTGAAATTTGGCAAAAGTGCTTTCTACATGATCTAGCATGTGTATGAGTAAATCTTGTAATTTAATAAGACAATTCTAATACACTGGGAAATAATAACAGCCTTTTGAAAATTTCTAACTTTGATTTCTCTTTCAGAAATGTACCATTCTCAGTTAAAATGAAAAGCATTGCATTTTTTGCCAAAAGTCCTCATTAGAAGCATTACATAATGTCACAGCAAAAAGCTACCATCACTCATAAATGTGGTCATTCATTGTACATATGATGTAGCAACTCAGACTATAATATGACATAACTAACAGAAAGCAGCAGTTTCTTGCCAAGTCTCCTCTATATCACCTGAGATGTCAGAATTCTTACACAAACAAGAAATCAGTTGCCCAAAAATCAAAGAATCACATATGCCAAATGCATCTGACCAAACAGATACTGCACCTGCTTGTGTTCCAATGTCACTCTACAATCATGTTTCCCGACTGAGTTCTCCAAGCCCGTTCCTTTGGCTATGGTTTTGCTAGATAGTAGATAGGGACAGTGGGAATCTCGTTAATCTAGAACTAGCAAAAGTAAACAAAAGCTACTGCTTGTGACCATGAAGGAATACCAGAAAACTAAAAAACTTGGTGATGATGAAATGCTGCACCATATACAAGGACATAGAGAAAGTTACATTGACATGATTGCCAAGGACTTTAGGTACCATAAATGATGCCCGAGTAGTTATTTGCCTAAGTCCCGTTTACCTTCAAAGGATACATTGGACTCTGTACCTGATGATGGTATGCAGTGATTGATATCATATATAAATGAAGTCTTAGCTGAAGACCCAAGCAACATCATCTTTCTAAGTTCACTCAATGCAAAATACAGAAATTGGTTATAAGAGCATGATCCTATGAATAACACTGGTTTTTCAATCAGATCATCTGTTCTCAACAAGAAAATTGAAAACCAATATCCAGCGCATGATACAAAGGTCATGATGAAAAGGACAGTCCTCAATCATTTGTTCAGCAGATATGTCAGAATATTGTTTTGTATCAAAAGTTGCCAGCCTGAAGAGATAGATAGCTACAGAAGAATATGCAGAAGAATGCAAAGATGAACCCAGGAGCACAAGTGATCCCGAGAAGAATATTATCTTCTACCACTCAGCAAAATCATTGCAGAATGATATCAAAGATTTTGCATCAAAACTGAAAACAAAGAGGAGCAATGAAGGTGAGACACCATTGTCCATGGACATTTCATATGATACTGCACCTGCTTGTGTTCCAATGTCACTCTACAATCATGTTGCCTGGTTGATAACTGATGCAGCACCAGAGCTAGATCAATCAGACTTAAACATTCAGCTGAATAAGCAAGAAAGGCAAAAAGTTCTCAAACTTGCTCAAGACATTTGCACAGCAGTGACATATGTCCCAACTCCAAAGCATATTGGCACAGCACTACAGGTTTTGAAACAAACAAGGAGCAAAGTAGTAGTCAACTTATTGAACTGAATCAGCAATAGCATCAACTATCAAGATACACAGCAATATATCACTGCCATGGTACAAGCTACTGATGATGACAGGAAGCAAGATGAGCTTATGATAGCCACAAACCATAGAGCCAGATTATTCACTCAATGTGCAATTGACAATTTAGATTTCTAGGAAGACAGATGGTACAACAATGAATGGTACTACACATAACATTTACTAGTATATAACTTATGTCACTAATGTACCCAGTTATGTTACATCAGTACCATTGACCAAAAAATCTAGAAAAGTCTCTTGTGCAGGTATTAAGCCCTTCCATACTGCAGAATGTGGCCTGAATTTGAGACATGACTGGCTTGGAACTCCTACATGAACCTAAAGTCTCCAATTTATTTGAGGATCTTACAGCCATGTGGCATCTCTTGCAGAAGGACCCTTTGCAAAGAGATGATCAGCAGAGCCTAGTGACCTGAAATAACTTTCATAAACAGATGACAGAAGGTGAAAAACCAGCAACCTTGATTGGAGATGGACCTTTTTTCCTGAATCACCAACAAACCCTGATATCCTTGATGAATCCCTTGACTATTGCATCACTGTCACACAGAAACTTGGTCAGCAATACTGCATTCTAATCAGTGACCAGGCAATCTATGAAATATCTCTTGGGTTCCAAAAGAAGAAAGCTGAGAAATATCAATACCTGATATTGCACATGGGTGGATTCCATACAGCAAACAATTTCTTGGGTGCCATTGGCAGTCTGTTCAGGTCTTCAGGGATCGAAGCACTCATAACGGAATCCGATTTATGTGAGGCAGGAACAATGAACAAGGTTATGTCTGGAAAAAATTATATGGCATGCTGAGATGTCATAGCCTGGTGTTATCCACCATGTTCGAACTTTATTGGGAAGCATTTGAATCTTGGATCCTAGAATAACTTGGATACAACCTTGATATCATAGCTTCACTGTCTGAAGTCAATAGAAAACTTGCTGAGGCAATCACAAATCAAGATTGAAATACTGCATTGCAGGCACACACTAAAATGTTATCAATGTCAGATGAGGTGAACCTGATGCTTCCAGAGTTCAAAAAGACATTAAGCAATTCTCCTACAGCTAAGTTCTGGGTCATGTAAATTGACATGATCCTCATTCTGGAAAAAATGAAACAATAATATTCCTGTTTCTTAATATATGAATTACTAACTGAAATAACAACACCTTACAGTTATTTCAATGGTTAAAATTGGCACAAAACATAGATAAAAAAATATGATTCAAAATATCACAAAAAATACATACAAATGGGAGTCATAATGTCATAAAAATTATTAAAATACTGAATGTGGAAGCTGAGAGAGTTGGCACTTGGGAACAGCATCTTGCCAAAGTAGAGAACATGCTGCCATATTTGGTATCTGCAGGCCACACTAAGTATGTGTCTTCCATTCCACATTACTTAGCAGCAATGAGGCATCTACCTCAGGACATAGCTACTGAATTTCAGCATGGTCATTTCCATGTCCGAATGTCTAGTTTTAAGTTCAATGCTATCTGGACTGATATGGCTTTGGAACAGATGTATAACCATGAGGCCAAAACACAGCTCTTCAAAGGAATAACACAGCAAGCAGGAGCCAGAGAAAAATACCTTCAAGCATTTCCAGCACTAACTGTAGTATCTGAACAGACAAAAATGATGGTCCACTTCCAAGATAGCGGTACATGATCATCAATAAAATCTAAAGGCAACAGAGAACATGTGAACAAAAGGAAAGACATGTTAAAACTTGAAATGATCAATCCATTTAGTTGTTCTTCAGCAGAACTCCTCAATATTGCCACTGGGGAGAAGTGCAGATCTCTCGTCTTACTCAGTGTCAAAGAGAAGAGACTGGCAGCTCAAGCACAAGCTGAACAAGTACTGAAGTGGCACCAGTACACCTACAAACATTTCAGGAAAAAAAGTCAAAGGAAAGGCAAAAATCCACAGACAAGAAAATACAAGGATGAAAGTAGCATCCTATGAAATCTTTGTTTTGTCTGTGATATGGACCAGGATGCATTCAGCTATAAATGGACAGAATATTCTGCATCACTCTTTGAACCAAACCAAGATATGGTGCTTGGCTATGCCATGAGGAAAGGATACAAGGCAAACTATGTTGTTGTCCTTAAAGAGCAGCTTGGAGATGCATGGGTTGAGGAAAACCAACTGCTTGCTAGTAATGATGAGGTGGCTTTGATTGTCAATGCTATGGCATTCATACATTGTAACCAGAACAATGGATGCAACACATTCACGAATATTGAATCAAGGTACTTGAAGAAATTGCTATCATAATGTCCTTTGCAGTGCACGTATGTGACTATAGTTGGAGATCGATATGACGTTGGTTCATCCAAGAGCTTGAAGATTGGAGAAAGGTCTAGAAGATAACAGATTCAAAAATCTAGCTGAACTTACAATTGTTTGTTGGTTGGTTGGTTGTTTGGCATTTACTGGCACAAAGCAACTAGGCTATCTGTGCCAAACAACCAGTGCAGATCATAAAAGTAACATTTTTATAAAATGTAAAAATAAATAGAGTTAAAACTAAACAATGTCCAAAATTCAGATAAAAGATTCAAATAGAATTAAAAAGTCCTATCGCTCATAAAAAAATTAAAAACACAATCAAGTTGGACAGTGTCACCATCAGGATTGGGGTGTAAACCCCATTGGTGGCAAATGTACATGCAAATGGTTCTGGAGAAAGAAAGGTAAAACTGCTTGCTGTGGTCCACTTCAACAAGTTATTGAGGGCAGTTTGAAGCTGCCTCTCAATAAACTTCATATTTGATCACTGACAAGAAATGTGGAAGTCATCAACATAGAGGCTGTTTGCAACAGTAGGAGGAAGTTGATGAGTAATTGAATTGATCTCGATACTAAAAATATAACACTCAAGACTAGAGGAGCATTAACCATCCTCTCTAAGGCCTTACAGAGATAGCTGGTCAAAGCAATTGGGTGATAATTAGAAAGAATCTTGGAATCCTTCCCAGGCTTAAAGAAAGGTAGGACAATAGCCTGGCACCAAGCATCAGGAAAAACGTTTTCCTGTCAGATCTGTTAAAGACAACCAGAAGAGGAGCAAGAGAAGCAGGAGAGAAATGGTGCAACATCTCATAGAAAGAGGATTGCTCTGCTCGAGACTTGATGGCTAAGAAGGCACGAGAAGAAACAGATGTGCTGGATGCATGAGAAAAGCTCTTGCCTAAGAGTATTGGCAATGCTCTATATATCAGCAAATTCCTGGCCATTAGAGAGCATGATGGAAAGGGGATAGGAAGCATACCTCCAACTGACCCTCTGAATCTTGTCCTATATGACTTTGGAACTGGTGGTAGAAGAGATGGTTTGACGTCTGACCTGCCGAGAATGGGCACAGGTCTACTGGAAAGAAATGCGGTTGGAAAGAGTGGGATACCTTCGAAAGGTATCCCAGGCCCATTTCTGAGCCTTCCGTGCCTGCTGGCTGGAGACCCCCACAGATGAGGATACAGTGGGAAACGTGTTGAGGATTTGGGAATAGAATGAACAGCTGCTTGAATGGGGCAATCACTTACTGCCTCCATGCAGTTGTTAATAGATGGCAGACTAATGACAGCAGTATTGAGTTCCAAGAGAACCAGCCAGCCTGGTCCAACTTCCACAGACAAGGTGGGCACATGTCGGTCAACCAGCAGTGCCACCCCTCCATGCACTCATCCATTACACAATCTGTCATTCTGGTATAAATAAAACTACAGAAAGGTGATTGTATCGGCAGGTTTCAGAAATGTTTCCTGTAAGGAAAAATACATGTGATAATAGGAATCAATCAAGGCCTTAATGTCATCCAGATTAGAATGGAAACCTTGACAGTTCCACTGTATCAAAGTGGCCATTTTTACTTAGGTGGAGGAGAACTGGGCTGAGCACCCTCTCTTTACGACCAATCCACTTTTCTTTACTAGAAAGAGGCCTGTCAACCTCCATGGATCCTGCTCTGGGTTGAGTGGGCAGGTTTCTGTCAGTAGACATAGATTCCAGCAACTGAGGGCATGAACAATTAATCGTTCTGCATCTCAGAAGATGGACCTGAGGAGATACCAGAAGCCGGGACAAAAGGAAGTGGACCCATGCAGTCACTGGAAGGAATGGTGTAGACAGAGATAGGAATAGATGTGGACATGTCAACTCGTTTATCATTAAAGGGCAAAATACTCTTCACATGGTTTGAGAATGACTCTGTTGGAGGCACAGAAAGATCTGTCTGCACTTCCACTGTAGCAGTGGAACGTAGTACAGCAGCATATGTCCGAGATGGAGTGAGGAACAATAATTTCCGAGCCTCAGGGTAAGAAATGTTATGGACATAAACATTGTACCTCTTTCTCCTCCACCTACTTAGTGCAAGATCAGTAGAAAGAGGGGTAGGAACCACCACAACTGATGCGGTGAAGGTCCAGTTGACACTCATAGGTGTCATGGTCCTTGTCACCACAACAATCACAAATGAAAGAACCACAATAAGATGCCTTCGAATGTCTGAACTGCTGACACTGGAAACATCCAAGAGGGTAGTATGGCTGCACCTTACAGTTCAGATAACCTGCCCTGGTAGAGGCAGGTGGACCTGGCACTGTATACATAAAAATTAATACATTTGTAGGCAGCATAATTCCATCCTAGCAAGTGGAGATACAGTGCACAGCAAAAACTCCTAGGCTGAAGAAACCAATGAGGATCTCTGACTCAGAGATGTTCTTCAAATCCCTCTCAACGATCACTCCCTGGGAGGAATTTAAAGTAGCATGGGGAGTAACCTCAATTGGTATATCCCCAATGGCCTTTGACCTTAGGAGGATTTCACTATGTGTAGGTGTAAAGGTTTCCACCAAAATGTCTCCAGAGTGCAACTTCCTGACTGACTTGGGAGAGCCAGCAAGCCCCTCTAATCCCTTCTGAATGAAAAAACAGACATTTGCCCCACGGATTTGTCAGAGAAAGAATGAAGAATTAAAAATCTAGGTACATGAACAGTGACTGTGAAACAGAGTCTTTTATGCGTGCTCATTTACCTATTAGCCATTTTTTACATTTTTATTTTGTCGAGAATTGGGGGATCCATAATAAATAGAAAATGATTCAGTACCCACTGACCCCACCCACTATGGAATCCTACAAGGGGACACACTACAATGCCAAACAAGGACACTGCAGCAGCCCCAAGGCTTTGTGAGCACTATACTCAAACACCAGCATCAGACACAATGTCCACAACACCCTTAGCTCAACAGGACCAGCCGACTAAACCTGGGGGCGGACACCCCAAGACCACCTGTCTACAGGAGTTCAAGGCCAAAGTGGTGTGTTGCAGTGCCCCAGACACCACTCAACCATTGGGATCCTCTCCTCCCTTTCACTGTCACCACACACAGCAAACACAAGGGTGGATGTTCAGATCCCAGAGGAGGTAAACTGAAGATACAGAACCTTCCCTGGAAGGTCCCCTCACCATGTACAAAAATCCACCTCGACGGGCCAAACATACGAAATCAGAAATAACCCGTCTGTGCCATCATGAAAGTCCATCATTGCAAACTTTAAAAATAAATTGGCATTCCAGCATTACCTTGCAGCCTCTCAGACATGCAACACTGAAAGAGTACCTCCTAGTGTCAAGTTAATTCTTGGTGGTCTCTTTGATGAAGCAGATAAAGCTGTCATTCTTATTAATGATGAGTCAGTTGTTCTACCAGAGGTGGCATGTGGAGACGAAGAAGCAGATACAGGGATCTTCGCCCATATGTCTTACTGTGTCAGTCACTATGACTACAGGCAACAGATGCTGACATACTCATCATGGCTATCTACTATAGTGTTTGTATACCTGGATTGAATGAACTGTGGGTGCAAAAAAGGCTCAGTGTACATGCCATGCCACAGAATAGAGAGTATCCTAGCTGAGCTCTATCATGCACCAGTTCTAGTCATCACTTCAGCACTCCTTGGAGGTTATGTTATGAGTGGATGTGACACCATCAGTTATGTCTTTGGAAAATGAAAGAAAAAGCATTCAGAGTTGCCATGGAAAATACTTCAGACTTGAGTGCAATGATAGAGTTTGGCAATGACTCCCTAACTGCAACACCAACTGTGGTTGATACATGCAGATCATTCTTTCTGAAGCTGTATGATGATTTCACTGGCACTCTGGACAACTTGAGAGCACATACACTTTTGGACGTATCAAAGGAGATCTAAGAAAACTACCACCTTCTCAAAGTACCTTCAAATATCACATGCTTCAAGGACTGTACCAAATTGCCATATGCAAGAAGGCTTGTTAATGTGATCTTGCTTTGCTTGATGATACTCTGTTTGGTAGACAACTCCTAGATGGTCACTTAGTTCTTATCTTGATGGACAAACCATCTATGCCACCAGCAACAAAAGTGAAGCATTATTACCAGTACAACAAGAGCAAATGCAGAAAGAACTGTTCCTGTGCTGCTGCTAATGTGTCATCACTTGTAAATCTGCAGCAAACTCATTGAAATGTGCTCATATTGTTGCTGAAAGTGAAGACACTGAGTAAACAACTGGGATTAGATATAAAGGCAACAGACAAAATTCAGTATAAAAACAAAGTGTATCGAATTTGATAGCTATTACCTTTTGCAATACTTTTTTTTAGTTTTTCTGTATTTTGTAAAGATGTGTAGCTGTGAATCATAACTAATATGCATAGTATAACTATGTGGCTGTTTTTCAAACTGCAAATCAAATTTATTAGAATTTCTACAACATATTCAATAAGCAGTGCTCCTTTTAATTAATTTCAGTTTTTTGCATGGAAAGCACTACATATTGCAAGTCAGATTTGTTTCAATATTTTTTTAATACTCGAATTTAACAAGAACAAAGTTTTTATTCTTATAACAAGCCTTTAGTAGTGAGAACAATTCATTTATACCACTTAGTTTTTGATTTTGAAGCAATTTTATTGCTTTTGGGGCTAATTTTTTTCATCAGAGACAAAAAATGAGATTACTACAAGACAGACCACTTATGCCTTACCCTGTCTGATGCATAGCAGCTAGTTATAATTAATTTTGTCGTAGTTATAGAGATTTTTTGAAAACCGAGTGATACCAAAAATCACTCCAATTTTATGATAGGGTACCTATGTTCACACTGTGATTGCAATGTGTTTGCAATCAAAATGGTTGAGCAGCCCCATTAATTCTTACCCTTCAGGCAACAAACTAACATCAAAGTTAGGTCTGCTTAGTATAGGAAGCAGTGTCCAGTCCATCCTAAAATATGGCCATTTTGGCCAAGTGGATCTCAGCCTGTAAGAAACTGTTGTAAAGGTTATCAGTGGTTTTTACTCTCTCTCTAATTTGATAATTCTAAATAATATGCATAAATGTATCCTCAAAGCCTCAATTTTTCATTTCTTTTTAACAGCTTTCAGCTGCATTTCATTTTACTACCAAAACATTGGTGTTTTTAACCAATTTATTTTTAAATTATTGCACAAGGAAGACAATGTTTAGTATATTTCATGCTTAGCTGTTGCTGAGTAATTTCAATGTTTAGAATGGTTTCACCTTAGTGATAATGAGGTGAAAAATGTGAAGAGGTTATCAAAATCTCTCATTTATTAACACACTTGGAAACAACATACCTGTAAAATATTCTGCAAATTCTTGTTCAAGTCTGATTGCTCTTTCATAGGTTTTACTAGCTTGTTCTTCTGTAATCCTTTTGTTCATTTCCCTTAAAGGTAATTAAAGTGAGCTTTTTCTCATAACAATTCAGTTATTAATTACATATTTGTAATTTTTTAAGTAAAAGATTAAGCCATTTTTATTAGTAGCATTATTTATATTAACATATCAATAAAACTAAAGAGTTAGAACATTTTATACACTTCATTTAGATTTATTTTGCTATCCAGTGGAAGATAATTTACAAAGAAAATGCCACTGTTTGTAATTTTATTCATACCTTATGATATCTATAATCAAACACCTTTTAAACTCAAAACTTTTTCTTGAAACCAACAATGACATTTTTACTACAACTTTTTTAAAAAATAGATTCTTCAAAATGAAATAAAAAAGACCAAGTAATGATCATTCTAAATCTATATTTTTCTCAAACAATAACAGGAAACAAGATGGGTCAATACATTTTATAAAGTTTTGAATGATCACAATTGAACATTTATTGCACACTTTTTAATCTTTTCATAACAGGAAAGTAAAACAATCCATATATCAACTAACTGCTAAAGAAAGGAAAGACGTAGCAAATATTTCCAGTCACATCAAAAACCATTTTAATAATAATTTTCGTTAAGGAGAAACTATTAGGACACAAAATGTGAAAGCCTTTTGTTCACTAAAGAATAATCTACAGAAATATTCATTTTATTACATACACACAAAATTCTAATTTATGGTCTTATCTTTTTGCACCATCATATTAATAAACAAGTCTCACAGTGCCAAGTATATTTTCAGAAATGCAATAAGAAACCAAACAGACATGTTTTAATATTTCACTATTTATCTGAACCTTAATTCTGGTAAACTCTGATAAATTTGAAGGTACATACTTTTTCATTGTGGTATAAAATTCCAAACTTGCATGATAATACTCTAGATGGAGGACATGTGTATATATATACATGGCAGTGAGAGTTAATAGGCAAAATAAATAAAACATTTTATAACAGCCTGAAACCATCCTTATCTTCAATACAAGCATATAAAAACCATGAAAGACTCCTTATTGTGACAAAGCAACAGTGTGGCCTTACTGGAATTTATTAACCTTAAAATCCCATATTTTTTAAGACAGCGAGTGACCGAAGGTCATGGTCAAGAACTTACAGTATTTTGTGTTTCTGCAATTAAGATTCATTCAAACTCTAAGTAAATCAAAAAGAGGTGTTGGCATGGCATAAAGAACAATCCCCCAGCAAGAAATGAATGTATCAGTGAATAGATCATCTGACTTTAAAAACTAGTTGTTTTTATTTCTTTGATGACAAAATGCTAAAGTATTGTTTACTACATAAAATGACAATATTTTAAGCAGTATGTGTTTTATTGGCAAATTTGTAATTAACAAATAATATATATTAAAATCCCAGTCTTTAAATAAACAGATAATAATTTCATAACTTAAAGACTTTTCATAAAACAGAACCTGCCATTAGAATTTTGGGCTTTGTGCAAAAATTTAAGTTTTTGTTTTCATACAGGAATATTATTTTCTATTAATGACAATAAAACAACAGCCGAAGTATAGAATCCAAAATAATGACATATTACCTAAAAATAATTTCATATACCTCTGGAAATGTTTTCTGAAATCTAGAAATGTATCTCATAAGGAGTGTCACATGCTTAAAATGGGTATACTTACATTATAGATTCTACTGACTTAGGTTTAATGAATATGGCTATTGGGTGAAGCCCTGCCATTTGTAGCCTCCTAATGGCATTACCACTCACATCTAAGATGCAATGTTTACCCTGAATAAAAAAAAGAAATACTTATTAGTTCATATTTACCTTGCAAGTAAAAATCTGTCCATAGCATAGGCCTATTCTCTATTCCTAACAACACACATACTGACTTACTCTTCCAAGATACAAATAACATCTACTAAAATTGTCTAAATGATTAATTAGGTTGTACTTATCCCAGCAGTAATTCCTCATAAAAATAAACTTGTTTGGTAAAAACTTCAATTTTGTATGGTTTGTAATTTGTTCTGAAATAATGTCATTCTCAAAATTTAAACAAATTTATGGGTTAAATTCAAAAAACACAAAACTAACTCAACTACAATAATGATATACCTTCATAAATCATATATATTACAAGTAATAAAAAAATAAAACAGAAAAACTTTTATCTTCAACTAAATGTTGAATTCTTTTCATTTGTATGAATTCAGGTTTGAATAAAAGCATTCAAACTGAATAATGCTATAAAGTCTTACAATGGCTAATTCCCATAAGTTTGTAACATTGACTCAGTGGATATTTATGTAGGAATTTTTGTATGGTTTTGTGTAATCATCCCTTCCTTGTTTATGTACTTTTGGGCATTGCCATCCATAAATGATCCTTATTTTTTCAAAATTTTTTGATTACTTATTTCCTTTTTTTAAAAACAATACCAATGAATATTTTATAATGAATGGCAGCAGTTTTAGCCTGGCATGATGTGTTGTCTTGATGGACATCATGTGTTGAAGTTACTGAAATGCTAGAATGCTTCTGCACTTACCAAGTTAAAATGCAAAATTTTAGTTTGTAAGTCATCACAACAACTCCAAGTATTGGTGAGCTAGCCCTTCTGATGCCAGAATCAGAATAATCAGCAGAACATTTAGCTGTTATGCTAATTGCTGGTTCTCTACTTGAGAGATGTTTTTTTGGTTAATTGGAGGTCTTAATAGCTTTTGGAAACTTCAAAAGTTAAAATTTTCTTAAACTGAAAATGTATTTCTCACTTCCACTCTCAAAAAGCTTTCTCAACTTATACTGCCCTCTATCAGTGCAAATGTTCGCTTGCCACTAGCCTTGATACTCCCACTTATCTCTGTATACTAACATGCATATGATTATGCAGCAACCCTCCACCAATAAGAGTGCAACACTACCTCTATCGTAACTAGTGCTCTCTCTCTAATCTTGCAGCTGTTAACCACTTTGAGATTGGTCAGATCACATCAACAGAAACTGGAAGTGGGAGACCACACCACTTCTAAGCCAGGTATATTCTTTGCCTGTTAATAATGTGTTGCTAAAAGAGCAGAAACAAAGGAGGGACCCAAAGGAATTTTCAGAAATAATGGGACCCACTGGTGTAGAGTGGCTAGGGTGTGACAGACCATAAAAAGGAGTTCAATCTCAACCAACACCTGGCAGCATCTGAAATTTGTTCATCAGTTCTGCAGTAGGAAGAGGGTCCTCAAACTTTCACCTCATAAATGGGTACCAGCAGGGAAGTGGAGGACCTGTATCAAAACCCCACCTCCACAGACATGCACCTCAACACAACCAACACCAAATTCATCAGGAACCGACATGCAACTGACAGGCCCAGGTGGGTGTTCATCCCTAGTCAAAAACCTGGTGGAATTGGGATTTTTTCGTCCACTCCATGGTAGGAGGAATGTAATCAATTTTACACCTATGGGAATTAATGTGTCTTGTCCAACTACAAACAACACCAGATCCACTGGGAACTAACATCCAGTGAATGGTACGAAAAAGGACGGCTATATGTTGTGCATCTCCAGTCCAAAAGCTGGCAGCAATGGGAATTAGTTGTCCAGACTGTGGTAGGATGAGAGTAACCATCCAAACACATGTGAGGACTTATGTGGCTGGTCTGGCTCCAACCAGCACCTGATCCCCGGGAACCAATACCTGGCAGACAGTAAGAAGGAGGGTGAATCAGCCGGAGTGGCGAACTGCAATATATGGTGGAGTGCTACATCCAACACCTGACAGCATCTGGAATTATACATCAGGTCCCCGGTAGGAAAAGTATCACACCATCTATACCAGCAGAATGCCACTACTCTACTCTCAACTGAGAGTTATTGTGCACACTCAGGAAAACAGGCCTCCATTGTCCACTACTCTAATAGCTAGGAACTGGTAAGTGGCAAGCAAGACTCCCATACTTCACTGGAAGAAGGAGGGAAAAAGTGTGTTGGATAGTCTGGATGACTGCAGTACCAGAGACAGTGCAATGGGTGACCACAATACCCTATTTTGAAAAACAGAGAGATCACATTGACAGAGCCAATCAACCAACACCGGGTAGCATCTGGAATTGTACATCAGGTCCAGGGTAAGAAGAGCCTCAAATGGTACAGATCATCAGAGATGAGCAATAATCCCTGTTTGCTTTACTCATATAAGTCCATGAGTGTACAGTCTTGGACAAACACATGAAGCAAAAGACTGCAAGGTATACCTATGAGTGGTTTTGTGGAACATCCCATCTCAATGATGTGCATAAATGACCTGGATATGAGTTATCACATTGTATTTTGAAAGCATAGAGAACACATTGACAGAGTCGATCAACCAACACCTGGTAGCATCTGGAATTGTACATCAGGTACATGGTAGGAAGACTCTACAAATCACAATCATCTAGCATGGTATATGATAACAGGTCATACAGTGCAGATTTAAGACTAAGTCGGGCAGCACTCACCACAGAGCATGATTCAATTATGCAATAACAGCCACCCACAGGCAAAATGTGCAGCCAGGGACATGGTAAGGTTAAAGATCTGATGGAATGAAAACATGAAAAAGGCAACAATCATCAGGAAAAAAATACCAGGTGAATTAACTAGAAAATTCAACCTGGAAGGGTAATGGGAAAAAGGTCACAGGAGAGGTGAGGATTTCATGGAAGAAACAAATAAGACTCAGAAACCACAGAAGAGAGCAGTATGTGTCATATACTATTGGAGAGCCCTGAGATGGCAAAGAAGGTGGGTGGGATCAGAACAGTCATAAAGGTGGGGAATGGAGGGAAGGAAAAAAAAGGTGTGAAGGTAGAAGTAGAATATTGTGTAGCTGAAGTCTTGGGCATAAAGGAACAATCAGAAAAGAGGAGAACATGGGAACAAAGAAAACAAAAATGCAGCAAACAACAATTGTGAGCACATCAGAACAACAACGTTTGCATGTCAACAAGAGCAGGAACTAAAAGGAGAGATGATATAATGAACACAAAGACAAAAGTCCCCATGGAGAAGGAGGGCGGGGAGGATGAGAGAAGCAAAAGGAACAACATAAGACTTGCTACTGGAAAACACAAACAAAGTCAGTAAATCAAAAAAGGGCAGGTAATTCTGCCCTATAGGCCACAACAGAGGAAACCAAAAAGCCATGCTCAAATACCCAAGGCAAAAAGGGCAGTATGTGAGGAACCGTAGGAGGGGAAGAATGATAACCCCTTAGGTATGTGTACCACTGACATTGGTAAGCTGCCATGGAGGAAGGATGAACAGGACAGGAAACAGAGGAAGCTACATGTGAAAGTCTGGTCCTTCAGGCAAAAGATCCAAAAATGCCATGCATGAAAACAGAGTGCAGGTATGTATGGATGATGCATGCCAGAGTGGCTGATGGAGGAGTGTCAAAGATAAAGGGGAGGCAACACCAACAATCAGTGCAGCAGTGGAAAGCATGTGTGAGCCGGCCAATATGTAGCCACCAGCAGAACACTACACGGAGTAGTTAGAAGTATGGCATGGACATGTGGGAGGAGATGAATAGGAGGATATGCATGTAGGTACCAATCAGTGGCATATTTTTTGTGTTACTGCATTTACCAGCAGTAAACCAGCCTTAGGAAAATTATAAAAAACAGTGTTTTAGTCAGTATAAAAATATTTGAATCTATAACTAGCACAAATATATAATTACTGCAGTTTTGAAAAAAGCAGTGACACAAGATATCTACACGAGATATAGCCATCATCGTTGACCTCAGTGACTGTGCGAGTATTGAATATATTTGTCATCTATGGTGATTTGTGCAGCGAAGACAGTTCAGCTTATCAGCATGCATTCATTAAACACCTTGGAAGTATGTCACTCATGATTGTGGTGCAAAATAGGGTAGTAAATGCCAGATGGCACTAATTTAGTATTATTTATTATGCTAAATGCTAATATATTTTTAGTTTATGCATTTTTCATGATAATTTTAGATATTTTCATGTGTTTTGAGTACTGTTATACAAGTATATATATATATATATACACACAATATATATACAAGTGCGATAAACCAAAGGCACCAGCACAGATACGCCACTGGTACCAATCCTGATTAAGAGCATCAACTGCTCCTAGCAAAGGATGGGGAACACAAGACCAAAATTGGGGAAGTGGTGTACTGAGAAGAGTGGCAGAAGCATCCAAATTTGGGATACCCCACAGATCACACAAACCCCAAAAAATGGAAGGATCTGAAGATCACAATGCAGGGAAAATCTTGTTGGGATGGGATAAACAATCCATGACCAGATTCAGGGCACCTGGATTATGACATGCCAATGAAGTAATGTGATGGCAGTGGACTCAACACAAAAGATTTAATGGTTGAAAACAGAGGTCTGTCGACCAAGTGCCCTTTGCCCGGTGATGTACGAGACTATCATAGAAACTTTGGAGTGGACCATCATCAACCAGCCCCACTGAGCTCACAGGAAGTGAAGGTAAGTCTGACTAACAGCAAGAAGTTCCATGAGACTGACACGGAGAGAGGGCTTGGAGAGTGACCATCACCATACAAGTCGAGAAAGCTTTTTGCGACTGGAGGTAAGATATCGTCTCACAAACCTAACTTAAGTGTTCATAAAAGTCTCTTAGATTGTTATAAGAGGGATTTAAGACTATAATGAACAATATATATAATATGCATCGGCCATTTTTTCCAGCCTATCCCTACTGTGCTTAGTGATAACTTAACTTGGCAGAAACTTTAAGTAGTTTATATTTCCAGTATCTAAAGTTCCCATACAAATTGTACAAATAAATCTGACTATAATGGACTAAGCATGTATGTCAGTATCTATATATGTAACCAAAACTCCTGCACCATCCATTGAATGGCACCACAGACAAAAATCCATACAAAATTTCACACTTTGGGTATCCAAGGTTCAGACAATTAGAAAAATAATTGTGGTATGTGCAACAACCATTTCTTTATAATAGACCACAATTTTAAATAAAATTCCTCTCTTCACAACAGGAACACGATTTTCAGTAGGACTGTACGTGAGGGTTATATTATATCTAATATTGATGTAATTTTTAAATGTAGTACCAAGAAACTGGAGTTCTTAAAAACTTCTTTTTTTCTTCAATAAACAGTACCACTTTTAATATTTAAAAACTTACAGTTTAATACTACAATTAATAATTACCAGCACAAACAGCTGTCCATAGGGTGGTGTTTCTGTTAGTTTAGATTAAAATACAAAGCAATATGAAGAAAAGAAACTGACACAATAATCTACAACATAATTTGGACAAGTATAATAATAAGTACATTAGAAGAAAAAGCAGCAAAAAACTTGTTCTTATCTTTTAACATTAGACTAGTTCCATACTTCAAGGTAAATACAACAACTACAATTCTTAGATGAACTGATTCTTCTAAAAAGACGAATAGATGCACCATGAAAAGGACAAACATAAACTTTTATAATAAATTGCACAGCTTTCAGGTCTTTAGTAGATTTTACTTTTAGAACCTTGATTATTTTGTTCCCAAGAAATTGTAAAACTCTCTTAGAGGAGGAAAGGGTTAAAATAAACTCAAATTTCACAAATGGCTAGATCTTATAATGTGATTATATTTTTTAGTCCCAGCTGAATTCTTACACAAAATTAATAAATTTTACAATTAAATAGACCTTTTATCCCATATAAGCGAACTAAAATATTCTTATTAAACATGAAAAAATAAATTAGTTTCAGTACTGATACTTAAAAGGTATAATTGTGGCTTAAAAAAAGATAAGTTTTGTGGGGAACTGATAAATACTAATGACAATGTAGCTTAACCAACAAGGTTATTATGATACCTAGGATTTTAAAAAGGAAAATCTGTATGATGTATACTTCTGACTTCAAAACGAGATCTGAATTATATTAGTACAGCAGTACATTTTAGATCTTTGCATGTATATTTTTCTATGTTTTAAGTGTTCAATTTTATAATTTTTTGTAACATAATTGTTTTTTACCTTTTCTGCAACCTCCTTTACTGATGATACACTTGTTCCATACAAGTTATCATTATATTGACCAGCCTCAATGAACAAGTGATTCTGAATGTCTCTCTCCATCTGCTCTCTAGAACCCACAAAATGATAGTCTCGACCATCAACTTCATAGTCCCGTTTTGGTCGAGTGGTATCTGAGTGACAAAAGAACATATACTATTATAACTTATACTATCAGTTTGAAATATAAACAAAATTCATGTATTTTACAAATTATTAAAATATAAGCCACTCAATATAAATTCTGTCTGAAACTACTTTATGAATTAAACTATAAATCAACATTTAATATACTATTTTCAAGCACAGTGATAGAAAGATATGTGTATTGTTAGCACTATATAGAAAACATGATACTCTTTTAATGACCATTTTAATGGAGTTGTGATGTCCAATTTCCATGATATGATATAGTACTGTCACAGAAAAAAACAGAAAAACACATTTGTTTTCACATGAGCATTCAAGAGCTTAATTTCCTATACCTTGTGAGGAATTACCTCAAAAAAGCACAATAATAAAAGTTCATGGATAATATTAATTTCAAGTTCAGTGATTACAAAAAAAAATGATAATTTCTATTTCTACAAACTTTATATTCTTGTAATTATTTTTAGTTCGAAAAATTCAATACACTTTTCAAAATATTATGCGTAAGAAGAATGAAAAACACCTTAAAGTTAATTTTCAAAATAAAAACCTATTTTTCAAAAAATTTTTTGAATCCTAAATTAAAAGAAGGAAGGTTTTATATATATTAATATATATATATATATATATGTATAAATACAAAAGATACTTACGAGGTATACAACTACCAAACTTATCTGGGTGTTCAGAGATGAGATCATCATTAATTCTATCTTTCAGTGGTCCCAAAATAATTATTGGTCGTGCATAAGTAACTAAAATGTAGAAAACATATCACTAATTTACATAACTAAGATACTTGCACAGACATACCATAAACAATTTCTAATTTCAAAAATGTATATATCTCTGACACTCCCATACAATACACATTTCACAAAGGACTTTTCAAACCCTTCATTTCTATATTTAAGCTACTGTCATGTAAAAGTGTAATATAATAAAATTTATATAAACATTATGTGGTAATGGAATACTTTTCATACATTGACTTGTTAAAACTAAGGTTTTTAATTTATATAAAAGTGTCTTGACAATAAAACACTAAAAACAAAAGTTGATGTTTTGGAAACTACTAATGAAAGTTAATCTCATTTTATAAGAACAAAGTTCTAAGTTCCATGCTACTCTTGAAACTACTTCCTTCACAATTTATCATGGTCAATCTGATTGTCAAGAGTACACACTATTGTCCAACATCATAATTTCCATTGTATCAATCTTAGGCTAAATATCTTTACTAACTTTCCATAGAGCATTCACTGCTTCCAGTATTACATTTTAAGCATTATCAAATGATCATGAATTATCTGAGATATATATATATATATATACACACACACACATGCTAAAAATGTTACACTTGGTATCATAGCCCTACTACATACACATGTGCAGCTTGTTCTTGTAATGTGAGGTTATCTTTCTGTAAGAATGTATATTTTGTATGTTCCAGAGTTTGTAAAAAAACTGATGAAAGAAAAATGAACTGTTGCCTCTTAATTTTTCCAAAATACCATAGTCATATAAGTAACATACACAACATAAGTATGTACAGGCTTATATAAATAGGATGGATTTAAATAAATAAAAAAACATTTTGGAAAATCCTTAACCTAGCAGCTTTTAGAAAGAAAGAAAGATAAAATGATAAAACTTACCCTCTTGCTGTGTAACTGCTTCATAAGAGAGCATATGTTCTTCATGTCCTTCTGTAGTACATAAGCAGAATTAGTGTATTTGATACAAGCCAAACTGAACTAAAGACTCGAGCACGGTGCATAAGGTTTTTTTATTATAATGCACATTATTGATAAAATAGATATTTATCTACAATTGGGCTTTCAATACTGAATACTTTAATTTTCAAAAATCACAAAAACAAAAACTTTTTGGAAATTGATTTGTTCCATTTTGAAAAATACTGGAGTGAACAATGAATTGTAGAATAATTAAAATAATGACTTTCTAATCCAAATAGGTATAACTATTGGGACATGTTTGTTGTAATAATGGCACAAAGTTTAAATAAAAATAAAATACACTGAATATTTTGTAATAAGATAGCATCTTAAATACCCTGACTTTAAAGTAATGGTTTTTATAAAAAGAGAATGCGCAGAAAACAAAGATATATATATATATATATATATATAATATAT
>NW_013665733.1:967032-994669 GCF_000517525.1 Limulus polyphemus | reverse complement strand
AGTATAATCTCTTATAGTGATGGGCTACGACAAGACACACATTCGGCATGTAATGCTGTTTGAATACAAGAAGGGAAACAATGCCTCTGTAGCCACAAAGAATATCTAAGAAGTTTATGGAAATGTTTTGAACATTCCTAAGTATCAACGATGGTTCAGCAAATTTCATTCAGGTGACTTTAGCCTTAAAACTGTGATGGCAGGGGTCGACATGTTGGAATTGATGCTCTGAAGATGCTTGTCGAGTCTAACCCAAGGCAACACACACTCATGAAATGGCCCTGACATTGCATGTCTCTCACGAAACAATACGTGAACATCTAAAGAATATGGGAAAACTCCATAAAGAAAGTGTTTGGGTGTACACTATAACAATGTACAATTGTGGAAGATTGTTTCAAGTATCCTGTATTATGAATTAGCCATGTTGTTTGGTTGTCTTTTGATCTTCTCAGTTTCTACATAAGCCCATATGGTTTTAAAAATGTTCATATCAGGACCTTGTACAAGCCAAGCCATGGTTGAGTTTGCCATCAGCCTTTAATCATCAAGATAATATTTCACCATATCTGCTGTATGCTTGGGATCATTATCTTGCTGGAATATGAATATCCATCCAATGAGTCATCTTCCCGAGAGAATGGAATGATGTACACTTCTGACTGAGATGCTATCCCAAATGTGTACTGATTCCCACCATGCTTCAATGTAGATATTGTGCATTAACTATAAGATTGTCATCATTTTCCCATAATAGAAACTCTTGTTGATTGTTGCTGATTATTCAATTTGGGATTTATCTGTAAAAAATCAAATATCACAAGCTCTGCTTAATTTACTGTTGTGGCTTGATGCTCATTTTAATCTCTTCATTTGGTTACCTCTTCCCAGTAGCTGTTTTCATGCAGGCATACTTCCAGTGATACCATTTCATTTTAATGTGTATTTTACTCTTCTGAAGGTAAAATCCATGCCTATACTTACAGCAACATCACTGACAAGATGCATATTTAACATTCATCCATCATGTGAACACAGTGAGATACTTAATGTTGCTTTTGGAAAATTCTGGTTTTCTACCTCAACCACTTCTATTATTTATGTATGTTTTCTTATTTGTTTGTTTTTAGTTAAGCACAAAGCTACACAATGGGCTACCTGTGCTTTGCCCACAACAGATATCGAAACCTGGTTTCTAGCATTGTAAGTCTGCAGACATACCACTGTGTCCTGGGGGCTCTATTATTTATAGTCCCAGTTTATACTGTAACCTTCTTCAGAGTTTTGTATACAGCTCCTAAACATGAAGTCTTGCCATAATCTTTTATATGGAGTATCCTTGACCATCCAAAACTTTGGTTTCTACATTTGTCATGTGGTATTTCAATCTAGTGAGTCATTCTGGATTTACACTAATATTACAAGAAGTATGACTACCTGTATGTTTACAGACCTTAAAATAATATGACATTTTCTGATTGGTTCAATGACACCTGATCACAATGTAAGCTATCAGTGTGTGGCTGTATTATGGGGCAGTTAATTTTAACACAGTAAAAGGATTGCATTCTTATAGTATTTACCTTTTTTTTTAACCCATTTTCATAATTATTTCCAGTACTCAATCTACAGACAGATATACATGGTAGCAATTTACAAACTCAGTCACCTTCCCCTTGACCATCATTGTAAGCTGTGACTACAGAAGTTAAAGAATTTTGGCCATCTTATTGTAATTCAATTGAGATGTGGTGATTTGAAAGTTCAGATGCAAAAAAATTCCCTCCTCCTTCAAGGGTTACATTACAGGACTTTCAGCATTTCAGTAAATGGATATCAGTAAAGCAAGATTAGATGCGAGTTCACCAGAGAATAAACAACTACTCTATGACCAGCTAATACTTGCACACGACAGATTGAGAGTGCTTAACTTGCTTTCAACATATCAGCGGAAAGAAATATTAGAACCATAAGCAGTTCTGCAGCTGAAACATTGTCTATCCTCTTATATTTCATTAGGAAATTTTGGTACAATCCAAAAAATATTCATCACATATCCTTTTATGTATGCCTATTTATACTAGTTGAAATCCAGCTACTTTTGCCCATCAAAGCAATGATACAAAATAGAACTTCAAAAATACAAATGATTCAAATTACATTGAAGACTCATCTCCGACAAAGTATTGTATCACATCAAAAAGAAAAAGAAAAAATTAAATTACAATTCAAAAATAAAAGACTACTTACTAATGCTACTGGCCTCACTGTCACTAGTGTTTGTAATACTGACTGGATCTAAAGCAAGAAAAAAGAATAACACAAGATCTGTAAAATTGTAACAAACAGATTATTGGAACACATGCCTACACACATGGTAATCACACACAGGTTAAGTGCAATGACTCATCAATAAATTATCAAAAATGTTGAATAAAACAACAATAATAATGCTTCCCTGGGTCATTTTAGATATATCTATATATTTAAAAGTAATTTCTTATAAACTGACCTTTTGTTGGGGAATAATCTCCTTCAAAGCATGAAGCAAAATGAAAAAAATCATATTTATATATTCAAAATTAAAACACTTGTACAAACAATTAAACTATTAAAAATCACTACTTATTCTATGTTATCAGCATATTCATCACAGCTACAACAAATAAAAAAAATCCTAAAAAATTAACAAAATCAAAATCTAATTAGAAAATTCATTTAAAATTAATGAGTACATTGCTTATTAATAATTGAGTAAGTGTTGAAAATTTCAGTAAACAAAACAGAATCTAATTAGTTTTCACAAGTTCAGTTGTTTGGAATACAGGTTAAATATGTAAAAATATTTAACCAAGATATAATTTTTTTAATTTTATTTATAGCAATGTAAAAGCCACTTTGGGATCTTTTACTGTTTATGCGTATCAATACTGGTCATCAAAATTAATTTATTAAATATTGAAACAAAGTAGAGATTTGTCTAATAGCAAAAAATATATATATCTATGTAAGCATTTCCAAAACTACCTTACAATCATAAACTAATTTGAAGCTATATTACATAAAATACTTAGCCTTTAAAAAAATAACTTTTAATGCTTTTGAGTCATTGACAACTTACAAAAAAGAAACAATTCTTTCTAACACATACATATACGTATGTATATATATAAACACATGGGTGAAGTTCAATCTCTGTATTCCATTACTTACTGAAAACAAATTACCATTTTGTGATTTGAGCATGCTAAAATTATCAAAGACCTAAATGAAATGTTAGTTTGGTGTTTGTTTGAATTGTGCTAAGAGCTAGCGCAGTTCCTGATCTGTAATTTGTTTAAACCATTTTACACAATAACCTAGGCATTTTTTCTGTTTTGTTCTTTACTTATTTGGTATTCAATGGTTTGCAGTTTGAACAAAATACTTTGAAAAAAACACCAAAATAATATTTTATTTCAAGTCTTGATGAATTTGAATGCTGAAAACACAACATGGTTATTTCTTTCGGTCAATAACCAAATCCTGAGATTGAGCATAAACATGTCACTTGCAGTTCTATAATAATTATAATTAAATTTGTGTTAAATTTTCATTTTCTACTAGTTATTTACAAAAATAAGTTCCTAGCTGATATCAAACAAGTAGTTTCTCTTTTCTAAAAGTAAGTTCCACAACTGAAGGCCCAAAGAAAGTTTAACTGATATCAAATTCAGCGGAGTGAAACTAAAGTACCATAAAAATGTCAAACGATGGAAGAAAGAATTAACAATTGGTACATGTTTTAGTTGCAGTTATGTCATCTGACACTCATTTCATATATAGAAAATATGTTTTGTTACCAACATAAATTATGTCTATCTAAGCAAACCATTTATAATAGCCTTATTAACTATTTGTTTTTTGTGAAGTAAGTACCAATCTACACAAAACTGTTGAACTTCATAAGATGGTTTGAACCATCTACTCAATAACAAGTTTGAAGATTATAACTTACTTTCTCCATCACTGCCATCTTCAGCACTATTGTCTCTGTTTTTCATAAAAGGGAACTTTCGAGAAAATGAGAAATTTTTTTTCTTTCTATCTAGTGTACTCTGCAATAAACCACAAAGGTAAAGTTAAATTTTATATAAGACTGGGCATTCTCTAACTTCAACTGTACTAAACTATTGCATCATGTAAAAAATGTTCTAGATCCACATGCGAACAACAGTTGAGTTATAAAGCAGTCATCCAAAATAAAACAATCACCATAAGTAACTAACTAAAACAAAAAAATTTAACTCCATGGGTGACAAGACTATGATTTCTGAAATAAACTTGCATGTTATACTTACAAACTTTGTTAATACACAAAATTCTAAAACTAGTAATCCATTTGTAAATTGACAATCTATTCTCAAGGTAATAAAGATTGAAGAAACAGAGTTAATTACAATACTCAGTTGAATTTGGAAAGATCCTACAATTTAATTTCTTTGTTGTAATAATCTAAAAGTTTCTAAATTTAAAAAAAGCAACTTAATGTACAACACAGATTAAATACTAATGTACAAACAATTTAATATTTGAAACTTGGGTGTAAAATGATGTTAATATTATTGTTTTTTATATAAACAAAATTCTTAATCACATATTCAGAAGAACAGTAAGTACATAAAAGACTATAGATTATTAATCTTGGTATAATCTATACAAAAAATGAAGTGTTTAAACAATTATGCTAGTAAACTAAACTTCTATATGACCATCCACTGTATTAATACCACATGTTGAGTTTCACCAGTGAAATAAGCACACTTTTAAAATTATCCACATATGCTAAGTTATTTCTTAATTGTCACTATTCTGTAGAAACTGGTAAACATCTCTTACTTTTCCATCACTAAAACTATTCTTTCCCTGAAATTTGACTGACTTCAGCCGGGCTCTTTCCCTCCTCTCAACCCTGCAAGAGAATAAAAAATATCAAGGTATGTTTTTGACAAACTTGCATGTAAACAGTACTTAAAATGAAAGAACTGTAGAAGTAGTTATAGTAAACTTTATTAACTACATATTAAACTTGAAGTAGTCTTGTTGCTGTCCAAAACTCAAACTCTATTAATAAAACATTTTAAAATTCCCAAACAGTACATTTTCAGATTTTTACAGATTCCTAACCCTTGCTACAAATACCTTCTTACTGTCTGATATTAAAAACAATTTTTATAGTTGAGATCAATACAGCACCCCACAAAGCTTTGTCATAACTTGTTATCCCTCATGTTAGTAGTTGAACACGTTTAGTTTTTTTTTCAATTTATGTAATACCCTCAATACCAGCTCATATAGTTCAATAATAACTTAATATAAAATATGTAATACTATCAAAGTTGACATTTTAGAACTTTGACTGATTTAAGATTAATCAAAGAAAGCAACTTATTATGAAGTTGAGCTGTTTAATCTATGTTTCAATTAATAAAAGCTTAACAGTTATAATTTTCCTATACTGAAAATATATTTCCAATAGTTAGTTACCTCCTCTCACAAATATAGCTATTCTTGTTTATCTTGATTATTGTGGTTCAACTGTGTCTCGTATGCAAATCATCATGCAACAACTTCACCAATAGGAGTGCAACAAACCCTCTTGACACTTCGAGTTTAGGCAGAAAAGGAAGCACCTGTTTTAAATGGGGAGGACAAATGTGAGATGAGGTAAGTACGTATTGGAAATATATTTTCAGCATAGGAAAATTATAACTTCCGATAAAGTACATTACCTTTTCTCACATATATAGCTAGAATCCCACATTGAAGAGGTGGAGGGACCAGTGTGAAGGATAAAAAGAAGTATATTTTGAAAGAGTCCAAAGAACACCCTATACTAATGATCCTCTTAATAGAGAATCATACATGGGAGACTACACCACTTCTGTACCAGATATACTCTTCGCACAGTGTGAGAAGAGGTATCGCACAAACTGGCAAAAAAAAAGGAGCACAACCAAGAGGGAGAGAAAACAGTTGGATTGCAATCTGAACCCCGTGATATCATACTCTCTATCCCATTGAAGAGAGGTTACAAATGAATCCTCTACAGACAGTAATGTGTGGGAAAGTGAAACTAGATGTGCTAGGTGTACAATGGCTACTGTACATGGCAGGTCAACTCCAGTGCAAAATCAAGTGGTATTGGGAATAAAACCTCCGATCCATGGGAAGAGGGCCAAATCATCTTCACCTCAAGTTCATTAGAATGGAAGTACATACTATGCAAACCGATCTATGAAACAGGCACATGTGCATCATCCACAACTAATCATAGATCAGGGAACCAGAAATCTGAATGAAGGCAGTAAGAAATGTGCCCTTGTGGGAGGTCATAACATAATAACACTCAATCCAAAAGGCACCTCACTGCACCACAGGAACCTCAGGCTGCAAAACCTCCTTGAGGTGGACTGCCAGAGGGAGAACCGTTGTCTCCTTCAACATTACCCCCTTTGTTTTGTGTGATCATGAGGCAAATTGAAGGAGGAATAAAAAACACAAGCAACACATGTGTGAGGACTTATGTTGATTGGTCCTGCTCTAACTCCAAAACCAGTCACCGGGAACTGATATCTATGAATTGGTAGGATGAGGGATCCCAATTGAAGGGGTGAACTGCAATGTGACAGATCAACTCCAAAGCCACATCATCTCCTCAGACAGGACCATACCGAATTGGAGTGCATCACAAACTTCAGGGTACCACCGCACTTAAGTGAAGTCTTTATAAATGATATGCAACTGCACCCTCTGGACAGTCACAGAAGCTGGATGCAACATCAACCCTCAGAGTTCACCATATAGAGATGGAGCACATAAATGAAAGACCAGCATCATCTACACCAGCAGAACACTCCTGCCCTACTCTCAAATGAATAGATATTGCATATTTATTTATTCGTGTACGATCACATTCAGGAGGAAAGCTCCATTGTCCACCACCCCAACAGCTTGAAACTGGAAAATGACAAGGACTCCCATACTCCACAAGAACAAGGAGGGATAAAATGTGGTGGAGAATCCAGAGGAACAACAAAACTGGAGACAGTGCAATGGGTAACCATGAAAACCCTATTTTGAAAAGCAGACTGCCCCTGATTTATTAAATTGCAGGGACAGCACGGATGGGCAGCTATCCAAAGCTGCTTTACCCATGTAAGTCCATGAGTTAGTACGATACAGAACGAGCATATTAATGAAGCAAGTATGTTGCAAGGGAAAACCTAAAAGTGATCTTTTGGAACATCCCATTTCAACAGTGTGCATTATTGGCCATGGGAATATTGTATCATATAGCATCATGGCTGTTCAGTGTGGATTTGGGATATATTAAGTATACCTAGACAGGCAACACTTGCCATGGAACATGATCCTAACAATAAAAAAAGTAACATGCCCCTAAAAGAAATTAAAATGTGTATAAAAAGATAACTTATCCAGTCACAGTCCCACCGAAGTTTGAAGAATGGCAACAAGTAGAAGATGGTATGAAACAGTCACCTGATTCAGATAGCGGGAGATAAATGTATGAGAAGTAGTTCACATGCCTGTTTGAAGAATTTCTTCCAATGGATAACAGAGTTAATTTAAGACACCATGGAAAAGGTAAGGTGCCTGATCTGATTTGACAACACCTGGAACAGATTTGGACAAGGAGGAGACAAACAGGAATAAGCCAATCGAATCAAACGCCAAACACAATTGGTGAGTGTTGAAGGAGAAAGGTCACAAACAGAGGAATTTTGCCAGGGAATTAAAAAGCATGAACAAGAACCACAGAAGGAAGCTGTGCAGACCATGTGGAGCCAATATGGGACATAGAAGCCTGTCCAAATCAGATCGAGAATAAAGATGGGAGAGAGAAGGAAGGTAAATCAGCCAAATAGAAGAATTATCTTCACAAGCAGCCTAAGTCTGGGGAGGAAAGACCAATGACACCCACAGGTTTATAGGAGTAGGAAGTAGGTCATAAGGGAAAAGCAAAACAAAGAGACAAAGGTTCAAATGGAAGTTGAGTAAGGCAGTGGAGAACCACACTGACATCCCAATCCGGAAGGACCACTCGACAAAGACGTCTACAAATCTGGAAGGAACACAACAAGAGGGAAAGGGTAGGTGAGGCAAACACAAAACAGTACCAAGAAAAATGGAAGGTATGGGGTCAGGCTCCTTGATATCCAATGATGGACGAGACCAAAGTTCCACGATTGAACAGCCACGTGAGGAAACCTGTAATAAAAGGAATGGTAGGTTGAGAAGGGGAAAAACACTGACTCAAATACCAATGGCAGAAGATGTTCCATTTATGTTGATAAACCTCCAATGAGGAAAGATGAATGGAACGAGCTAAAAAGGAAATGACCTGCCAAGGCAATCTGGATATCCTCACCAAGGACCTGATAAATACCAGGCATGAAGATGGAGAGTAGGAAGGGCAGAATGAAATACTGGTGACCAAGGCTGATGTCGAAAGGATGGGAAAAGGCAACGGAGGGGCAGTACTGAGTTGGATTAGTCAAGGAAACCAGGGTTGTGTTAGCCAGTAAGGAGCAATCAGAAGAACCTGACACGGAGTGGCATGGATGATCAAAATCACCCGGGGAAGAAGACGGATTAGAGGACAAACATAAAGGTATCGATCGGTCCAATCCTGGCTGAATGCATCAACAGCTAGGGCCTGTGAATGAGGAACCAGAAACAAACAAAAAAGTAATTTGGAATTGAGGAAACTGGCAAATGCATCCAGCTGAGGAGTATCCCACTATGAACATAGCCACCTAAGGATCAAGGAACCACTCTGTGTGATAAATTTTGTCCGGTTGAAAACAGTAGATTTAAAGATTGACCACAAAGGGAACAAGAATGGGTGCCACCTTGATGGTTTATATAAGCTACTGCTGTATAATTGTTGGAATGGATCATGACAATTCGATTCCTGACTATAGGAAGAAAGTGATCCAAAGCTTATTGTACCATAACAAGTTCCAAGGTGTTGATATGGTAAGATTACTTGGTTGTAGACCATTGTCTGGAAGCTTCCTGCTGATCAATTCACACCCCTTGACCATGTAGGGAAGCATCAGTGTGGGCTGTGTGCAACCACAAATGTAGATTGTCAATGAAGGAAGGAAGAAAGGTAATGGAGAATCCAAGGAATCCAGAGTAAGAATTATGTTGGTCATGCAGAGTCCACTGAAGAGACTGCATATGTGCCTAATCCATAAGGATAAGTGCTTCCATAGAAACCCACATCCCCAAAACCAATGGATCCTTAAAAGCAGTAAAGGAGAGTAGCACGGGTGTGGAGAATTGAAAGCTCCATTGAAGGGAAAAGGCTGGACTCAAATGAGACAGGAATTTAAAAAGACCCCCAAGTGAACAAGATATGGATAGGGGAGAAGAAAGACTTCTCCAACATGATAATCCAACCCATTCAAGCAGCGTGATGTGAAGACTCCATTTCTGAATGGGCTAACAGAAGCCAGTCATCCATGTAGTGGTGTAAGCATAACCCCCAAGCATGCATGTTTTGACAACTCAACAATCTACACATGGAATCAAAGCAGCCTGAAGGGCACGGAGCAAAACTGGTAAACAACCCCATGATGGGCAAACTGAAGATAGCATCTACACTGAGGAGAAATAAGAAATGTGCAGAAAGGCTGTCAAAATGTCTACCTCATACACAATCCTGAAGAGAAAGCCCACCTTAGTGTGAGAAAGGACTCCATTGTAAAATAGGGAAGATCAAGAAATTGATTGGGGTGGGACAGATTGATCACAGGATGCCAGTTCCCGGTTTTCTTGAGTATCACAAACAGCCTGGAGTAAAAGTTTGGGGAAGTACAGCTAACAGGCTCAATAGCTCTTTGTGATAGAATAGTCTGTGCTGCCTCTGACAGACAGACTGGTAGGAGTATCCCGAGGTAACAGAAAGGATATGGGAACAGGAGACAAAATGGTGGGGAATGGAATTAGAATAGAAAACCTGAAGAACCTAATGATTGGTAGCAAATTCCCACCAGAAAGGAACAAAATCAGTCAAACAAGCCCCCACTGGACCACAACCCACAGTATAGTCACCAATACTGTTGGTGACAATGAGTCCTGCATCGATAAACACAATGAACTATAGAAACCCTTCAAAGAATGTCAAAAAATTAGTAAGGCAAGATTCTCCCCTATTGAAATCATGCTGACTATCCAACAAAATTTTAAAATTTGTTAAATGACTTTGTAAGGCATCTTCTTTCAAGCTTTCAAAAACTTTTCCCCTCACTGATATAAGACAAATAGGGCTATAATTAATTGGTCAAATTTTTATAACCTCATTTGAAAAGAGAAGTAACATTAGTCAACTACCAATCTTCTGGTACCTGCCCCCTCTCGAGAACTCACAAAAAATAGTAGCAAATGGTTCACGTATCAAATCTTTAACATCCTTCAATACCCTGGGGTAAAGATTATCTGGCCCAGAAACTTTATCATTCTTTAAACTTCCAAATTTTTTCTTAACAAGTTCAGACTTTGAGTGATCACCTTTTTCAATCTTGTTTCTGTCTATCAACTGTTCAGGATGAGGACAACTGCTTAAATCTTCATTGGTAAAAATTGAAGAAAAAGTATAACTTAATAACTCGGCCATCTCATAATCATCAGATATGAAATTTCCATTTTTCATTCCTCAAAGACCATATTTTTCTGACCATTAACATATATAAAGAAGTTCTTACTATTAATTTTTTTACATTTTCAGCCAAATTTCTTTTCTATCATATTTTTTTTTCAATTTCCTAGTTTACTGTTCAATTAACACTCTTAATTTCTACAATTCTTTAGATCTAAGGTAGAGTGACAAGCTCAGTAACCAAGCTTTCAGTAGTTTTTACATGAGAGAAAGTGCTTCCACTATAATTATATAGTACTTTGGATTAATCAGTGTTGACCATAAAGTTATAAAGTAACCTAATAAATCAAATAAAGTTAAAATAACATTAATATGTTCTGTAAGTGATTAGCTCAGTCAAGTTATAATTCAGTGATTTCAAAGCTCATATTTTTTATTTCTAGTAATGTGAATGATATGAAAATAAAAAAGTTAAAAAACAAACAAACTTTTTAATTAAAATCAAATAGTTAGAATTATTTATCATATTTAGAAAAAAATTATTGCATTGGCAAACAAGATGCCTGTTTTTATTAATTTCTGAGAAAATAGAGAGGTTCAGATACTCTACTGAATCTGCACCTACTTATACAACATTAAATACTACACCTATTATTTTCTGAAAAAAGTGGGAAGAGGGGATTTGGCACCCTGTACCTCTCCTCTATATCTATGCTAGCTTATACAATATTAAAGAATAGTTATTTATTCCTGAATACAAAATAAAATGCAGGGATCCAGGCCCCTAGACCTCTCCCCTAGATTTGTGCCTGCTTATACAACATTAAATAATACAATTATTTCAATTATAAACAAAACACAATGTAAAAAACAGTAAATTTAACACTTAAGTAGCCAGAGAGTTAGCAGTGGGTGCTGCCAACCTGTTGCCTTCCATCTAGTTAGCAATTCAACCTTAGTGACAGTGGCAAATAGTTTTGCAATAACAAAGCCAGGATAAGCAAATTTAATAGTGATGGAAACCAAACCCAGGGTCCTCAAATCATGAGGCATTCCATCCCATTATGTAGCTTTATGTTTAAAAAACAAACAAATATAACAACAATATTTCCATTAATCAACTGTTGTGATAATTGAGAACAGTAATAATCGAAACAACTAATTTTGATTAGTTAATTATTTTTTGACGATCAATTTGATTATAATTTCAAGTAACAGTGTATTTGAACAATCAGAAACAGTAATTTTGATTAGTTTATTATTTTCATGATGCTAATCAATGTAATCACTACTCATTGGTATTTACATGTAATTATATTGATTAAATCATCCAGTTATACCTATAATGAACCACCCCTAGCAGTTCTGTGGAGCAACTAAAAACTATTCATTGTAATACACCTTGGTTTCAAAGTGATACTTAAACAGAAAATAACAAATTATTTATGAGGAACAAATAAAAGTTATAAACCTTCATACAATAGGAAACAGAGTCAAAAATAATACATTCTTATTAACTCCTTCAGTTCGGGTTCAGTCCCATGGACCAACCTCATAACCATTTTGTGCTTGTTATAGTATTCATGCTATAACTTTGAAATTAGTAAGCAAATGTTCATGCAATTTGGCAGTTTATCAGTAAACATAACAAGGCTTTCATATGTAAATTATCAGATTTTTTCTTTTAAGTCTTAAAATTTCTTAAGCAATGTTTCTCTCATGTCTTTTTTCTTTTTACATGTTGCCTGTCTAACATGCAGAGTAACCTTCATTTTAAGATTAAAAATACTTTTATGCATCAGAAAATTTTCTAATTTCACATGCAAAATCTTTATAGTATCCAGATAGTTATCAAACGTTTCTTTATCTGTTATTTTCACTAACAAATCTCTATACGGGTTCAATCGATTTGAATTATGCCTTTTTCATTCTAGAATGAATGCAAATTATAACACGAAAACATAAATGTTTAGACTAAAAAGCTTAAATCTTATGACATTATATATTTATATCTATTTATTATTTTATTATATTGAATTTTCAGTTGTTGGCCAACAATACAGAAATTACAATGACGTGGTGCACGTACGTATCCAATAGTATAAAACTGACCTTTAGTCTTTACAAAGTGACTTGTTTTGGCTGTGTTTTAGTGGACTAGTATTTTGTAAAATACAGTCACATTTCAATTACTATACATAATATATGTATATTACTATTTACAAATAACTTCTTAAACTTATTTTTCTTAAAACACAGAACAGTAAATAAAGAAGTACAGCAAACAATTATCTCTTCTAGTTAAAACCTTTGTACTCGTTTACTACTTGATTGGTTTAAATTAGATGTTTGTGATGTCAAAATACAAAGTCTGTTGTTCTTTACGAATTGGAAACTTAAATTACCGATACTAACAAGCTAGAATATAAAATAAGAACCTCATATCTTTTCTATTTGTTGAGATATCGCTCATGTACTGAATCAAACACAGTGGCCCCACTCACCTTTTTCCATTTTTGGAAATGCTCCCTTATATATACACTTACTTCTGTTTATGACATGTGAATAACCAATAGAAAGCACAGAATGTCCCCCTTGTGACTTTCTCAGCCATTTTCAAGTATTACAACATCACCTTCTTCTTTCAATACAAATCTTCAAGCTGGAAAGGTGAGTCTTTAGTCTGCTCGAAATTTCATATTTTTTTAGTCCCAAATACAGCTTGATTATTAAGCATGATAAATTATAGTGGAATTATATGGTATTGATATAGTAATTTATGATTTTTTGGTTATTTGAAATGTATATATAAAACCAAAAAAAAAATTTCGTTTCACATCTTCCACGTGCAAATTTTATAAGGCTTAGCAAACTATGATTCAACATACAGCATGACATAAAAAAAAATCAATGTTCAGGTGTGTTTTTTTTCATATTTACTTTTAAATTAAGAAATCAAATACTATATAATACTAAAATTTGAATTATAATCTACAGTTTGATACCAAACTTATTGACATAAATTCATAAAATAGTAGTTCAATATAATTTTGAATGCAAGTCAACAAACACCTTTGACTCATGTGGAAAGGGTTAAAAATAAATAAACCTTCTGCTTCAAAGAGATTTTGCATTATTAAGCTACAATATAATACTTACTTGTGAAAAATAACATAATTTTACTTAAAATAATTTTATATTATACCTTATTATATGATTTGGTCAAAAATACTCATTTTTTACTTGGACTGATTATAAATTATACAGATAACTACAATACTATACAGTGGTGTAAGAAGGAGTTTGAAAAGTGGGGGTTTTTGGTAGCTCACTCTAGGACGGTTTGGAAGTATTCTCCCTCAGAAAATTAATACAATTTACAATTGCTATATATGTCAAATATATAAAAGTGGGAGTGCTATAGCACCCCAAGTTCCAATGTCTCTGCTATTGTTAAATGGCATGGGAAAAAAAAAAGACTAACTAACCTCCTTTTACTTGGAATGATTCCTATGCCCTCCTCCTCCCCATTTGGAAGAATTTTTCTTGACTGCCACCACTCATCATCACTAGCATTGATAACATGAAGAATGTCACCAAACTGAAATGGTAGACCTCTGCTAGGAAGGCCACTGTCTTTTGAGGGATCATAGTCAAACAAGGCCCTGCAATCAAGTTAAAATATAAACAAAGTACTGTATATTATTGTCAGTTTATGACTATGCAGAGTATACAAATAATATTACTGAACAAAAGTGTTTCATTCTCATCTCCCTTTAACGACAACCAACAAGACAAACAAAACCCACCTAACATAGAGGGACCGCTTCTGAGAGGTACGCAAGCTTCCTGATGTGTTTAACATTTGTTCTCGCAGATCATGAATCTTTGCTTCAAATTTATTGTACTCTGGGAAAAAAAGAAAACAAATTATATGTATAATGAGGTTCTTATTTTATATTCTAGCTTGTTAATATTCATACATAATACATGCAGAGTAATCTTCATTTTAAGATTAAAAATACTTTTATGCATCAGAAAATTTTCAAATATCACATGCAAAATCTTTATAACATCTACATAGTTATCAAATGTTTCTTATGAAAAACTTTATGTTTTATCTGTTATTTTCACTAACGAATCTCTATATGGGTTCGATCGATTTGACCGATCTCATAACCACCATAAAAAATTAGGATATAAATATAAATTATGCTTTTTTTTCATTCTGGATCTGTCACATCCAAAATCAAAATAACTATTAAGTTAATAGAGGTATGACTTGAATTTCATTGGGAAAGTAGATGCTGCAATGTCAAAAAAGTATTATAGATTATAATACACACACATTATATGGCATCTTTACCTTAATCACACAATTTTTAAATTATATTTGCTCTTTCTGGAATTCAAACATTAAAATAATACAAGAAATCCTCAAGTAAATTATAGAGAACAAAAAAAATTCAGGAAATTTACATTTGCACAGGTGATATGAAGAAGAAAGAGGGTCAACACAGCAGGAAAAAAGTTAGAGTTAAACCTAACATAAAGAGGCAATGCAAGTGATATTTTAATGTCAGTTTCTTGATGCTTCATATGGTTAGATGTTTGTTTTGTGCTTTAGCAAAGCTCAGAAGGAGTGAAAACCAGTCCAAACACAAAGAATGGACTGAAACAACAGTTAGACAATAAGTGTTTGATATATATCTTTTCAATCGAAACTCGTGAAGGAAATGTCAAAATACAGGTTCAGTAAGGGTTTACAAAGCATTAACTGTATATGTTCATACCACTTAACTCTGTGATGCTTGCTAATATCTAGGCAGATTTTGATACAGAAACAACATCTGAAAGTACAATGATTAAATTTTAAATCAATACCAAAATTCTATTTCACTTAAGTTATTTTGATTAAGAAAACTTCATTTCAAAGTGGTTCAGGGTCATATACAGAATAAAAGGGTAAAACCATTCTAACAAGAGGAAATTCCATATAATTTAAATCTACACACATTTACTTATGTTAAACATTCCAAGATTAAAGACGTATAAAAAAATTAAACACATAATTAATTTTCCTTTAGAGATATGTGAACAATAAAGAAATTTACACTTCACTTCAGACACACAAGAACAATTTTAAAACACTATGACTGCTTATTTTTATGTTAGATTTGAGAAAGCCAAGTAAGGATTACATCACCTTGCTGTCAACCACAGTAATGTGAAAAAAACATCTCAATAAAATAGAAATTATGTTTATGCTAAGTTACTGTTTCTGCTTCAAGCCTGACAGTATTCTAAATGTGGTTTAAAACTACATCTCTGCCAATTGAATACTTTTTTTGACATTACAGCATCCGTCTTTCCAATGAAATTCAAGCCATACCTCTATTAACTTAGAATACTCATTTCAAACAAAGATTTAGGAAAGCTTTAAATGGAACTAGCAATACACACTGGACATTTACATTCTGAAAAAGTGACCAAATATTATTTTTTTTTCTTTTGAATATTTTACTCTTCTGTTTCATGCCCAAATTGTGATAATGCTTAACTGCATGTAATTTTAGATACCCTTTTCATTAGTTTATTTCAGTTAATTATTACTATTTCAATTTTGTTTACTTATTTACATAAATAGTTATTTTTTTCTTTGCATCTGGATGTTGTCAATTGATTTTTTTCTCCCCTTTTCACATTTTGCCAAATCCACAATAAATTTGTTGCTCATATTCTTCTGGCACAGCATGATTAATTTCAGCCAACCAATGTAAGTACTTGTAAAATATATTTTGAATAAAAACTTAAACAAGAAAATAAAAAATAACGTTAAAATGATAAAATTGTGACGCACCATTTTTTTCCATTAATGTGTAAATATGTACCATTAAACTATATGACGCTAGCTAGAACGCAAAAAAGTTCAAATACTTTGGCTTTACTAGTCTTTTGCCATGAAAGGTGGCTTGAATGTCATTATTATTATTCTTTTAGCGCCTAATTCAGTCGTAATGAATTGCCTAGAAGAAAGACTACTTCACTGCGCGGCAATACTAGCAGTTTCTCCCCCCCCCCCGTGCCCGAACATTCGTGCAAAATTACTCAAGGATTATCTGCCCCAGTCGTTCTCGATTTCGAATGTTAGACTAAAGGGAAGGCTGCTAGTCAACAGCATTCACCGCCAACTCTTGGATTACAGTTATATGAACACAGTTTCATTTTCTTTTTGTTGTTGTTGCTGCTGCTGCTGTAACGCGCCGCGGACTGTTGACCTGCTAATCCACAGTCTGGCGCGCTATTTGCTGGGCCACGCTCAGCCTAATAATGGCAGGAAAAGAACAGAAGTCCTTTACAGCCGAGTCATTTATCAGGAGATAACAAAACTCTTGATGAGTCAGTAGTTGGAAATAACGCGTGGCCTAAACGCCGAACGCTTACGCAGCCCTGAAGACAAATAGATAAAACAGCACGATAAATAAAATTAACTGTAATGACTGGTGTAATTACTGTTTATTCTTGTTTGTTTTTAAGAAACAAACGAAAAAACAAAAACTGTGACAAAATGAACACACTGTTTTGTATAATTACAGGAATAAACTTTTTTTAAGAACTAATTCAAATACCTCCAGATATATCCGGCACTATTGCCATATTACTGACGTATTTACACTTTTCGTGTTTTAAGAATGATGTCAAAGCATTTTAAACAGCAGTAAAATTAGTAAATTAACGATTCCAGGTTGTATTCTAATAGTACGTCAAGGTTATTAACTTAGGTATTGCGCTTAGGTATTAACTGAAGAAGTTGATTTAGATCGAAAACTACCTACATTTTAAAGCTTTTCAATATTAACTTTTGAAACAGAATACTTTACCACGAGCTATTCGCTTTTGGTCGAGCGACAACACAAAATTAAATTGTTGCATTATCAAAATTTTGTACGGTGATTTGTGATAAAATCAATGTAACGTCTCCATTTTAACTGGTTCGTTTGATCGTCCACATTATAAGAAACTAAACATACTATTCTGTTCAAATCTTAAAGTCATTCGTATTCGTTAACAAAACAAAAATAGAACCACTAAGTTATAAAACTGAGTGGTCATTTATGAGTTAACACCAAGAGATCAAAGTTACAACACGTACCCTCAGTTTGTGCGATCACTTTGATGAATTGTAGTATACTTCTACAATATTAGTCTAAAGAATATGTTTTGGTTTTAAAATGCATAACTTCTCTTTTTTTTTTTACTGCAGTAAATAAAGCCTCTCCATCACTATCAATTCTTGGACAGTATTAACGAAGTAAAAAACGAAACACAAGAATATGAATAACAAAGACTATGTACTTAAAGAAAATTACTTCCGGTCAATCAACTTAAGAAATTAAAATGGTTGATATATGGAAAACTTTTCATGCACCTTCTGCATGATAATAACTTATATCAGTATCGGTAAACTTAAGTACACCATGAAATCTAATTATAAAAAAAAACAAACTCATAAACTGATTGAAAACATTCATAATTAAATATTACGTTATAAGCATTAAACCATATTAAAATAACTGCATGTTGTTTGTGTCGGCACTTCGCGCAAAGCCACACAAAGGCTGTCTGTGTTAATCGTCCTTAATTTTGAACTTACAGGCTAAGGGAAGGCAGCTGGATTAACTCGAATTTTAAACCTGAACGGCTCCTTATATCTAAGTGAACTAAACTCACTGATATATAAAAACGTCTGAAGCATGAAAAAAAATTATATATTACGTTTCTTAATCTCGTCAAATTAATTTATTTATACGAAAACGTATGGAGTAAAAACGTTCAACATTACATCAAAATCCACAAAAACAACCAACTAAACGTTAATAAAAATGACGTTAAAAGAAATACAAAAGTAAAAGTTTTGAGACGGCTTGAATGTACAGTTCTAATAAAGTTTTTTCAATATTGAAAAAGTCGTCGCAAAACTTATACTTTTCTCAAAAAAAAAAAGAATCTATGCAGAACTTTATTGATTAAATAATTTTACTTTGTGCGTGACAAGTCCTATTGATCATTTTTTATTTCAATTTCCTTGAAATAAAATCAACATATTTTTTTACAAGTAATAAAATCGTTATATATACATACTGATAAGACTAAACGCATGAGTACACACAGTTTTTTAAAAGCAATAAAACACACACACGTACATATATATAATGATAAGACTAGATGCATGAGTACACACACCACATCACCACTAATAAACGAAGGAGAGCGAAAGTCAGAAAACTGTATTCCTGCAGTTAATAATGGATATCCACGTGAATGGTCGCTTTGTTAGGTCTTTCCGATGCTTTTGTGGACGACTTCATTTATTCATATGCAAGAACGGCCGATCATTTTATGTCTCAGAATTACTACCTGAGCTATGTAGATGCAAATTTTTGGTAGTATCGTGGCTATTCTGCAAGACAATTCGTAAGAACAAAAATATCTCTGAATTTCAATGAAGGCATGAAAGTCTGTATCCATGAAGAGTTGTTATCAAGACGGTTTCTCTGACCAGCTGTCATAAATCAGTTACAAGAGAATGCGTCTACTACTACTAATAATAAAAACTGTGAATTTAACAACTCGTAACTAATCAAGTGAAATGATTAACCCTAATTTTCTACCGCATCAAATGCTACATCAACTGATTCCTTCAACAACAACACACATTGAGGCACTGCTCCCTAGAACATTATTTTTTCTTTATTTATTCAGCGAATTTACAAGTTTTTTTTTATTCACTTCACAACTTCACACTACTTATTACTTAATTTTCAATTATAATAAAAGTCGTCAGGTTTGTCAGCAGCTTTACATAAATTCTCTACATACTTACCCTGTAACTCAATATTAAAAAATGTCGCTACCAGGTGGCTTCTTGGATATTTGGCACAAAATTTTTCACTAAGGTCATCAGAGACCGACGCGGTTTTGCCGACATCTCCCGAGCCCTGACACTGTATGATCGGAATCAACCTGTTTCCACGTCCGGTGGTACCGGCAGCAGGTTATCAAAGAGAATGATGCAGTCTTGTTGTTCGTACCATGCATACAGAATAAATGCCACTGAAATATTGTGTTTTATGTAAACCTCAAATTACTGTATTCATATAAGCAGTTGTTTTATATATATATAGGGTTATGAACCTAAAACCAAAATTTACTGTTATGGAGTATATATAGCTGCAAGTCTGCGGTATGGCTTAAACTCATCAAATCTGACTGTGGGAACTTTTCTAGTCTCTTGACTCTAATGGCAAAATTTTGAAGGCGGGTCCATCGTACATTGGTTTTGACTTAACCCCCCATCCCAGGAAAAGTTTCTCCAGACGTTCATGAACACACAGGATTTAAATAACTAGCGCCAACTGTACAATGCAAAGGACATTACAAAACCTGTCATACGGCGTATATAATCAGTTCCAGAGATACTTAACTCAGATGCAATCATAAAAGGCATGGCTTAACTAATAATTGAGTCTGATAAATGACAATTTGCATAAAGTTTTCTTACTCTGCTTATTTTTATTCTTATTTTAATATCTATACATGTTGTCATTTGACATTCCTATATGTAATTCTAGTTTCCTTTTTAATTTCACAAATGCATTTATTTCTGTGGCCGGGATTCCAGCATTAAAGGCTGATTTACAAATGTGATGTTTAAAATCACATGAATGAAGCAACATATATATACACACACACAAATATGTCAAAATGTGAGCACAGAACTTGTTCACCTAATCACATTTCATTTTCGATTATAACATTCAAACTTCACTATGAACACATAAAAAACACTAATTATTTCATTTCAGTCAATGAGAAAAATGCTATAACAGGTAATAACATAACATAATGTTATGGGACAACATGGGACCTATTGGTCCATCTCGGCTGTTCCATCCTCTAAACTAAATTAAAAGAATTTAAAAAGAATTTTAAAGCCAGCCCTTATCATTCATATATTTATCAAGTTTTTCGTAAACTCACTTAAATTTATTGCTTTTATAACATCTGAAGGCAACCCATTCCAAATGCCAGCCACCCTGTTAGAAAAATGAAACTGTCTTAGCTGAAGATGACTCCTACCTTGCCAAAATGTATATTTGTGTCCTCTAATCCTACTATTCTCACTGTTAAATATGAAAAAAGATGATGCATCAACACTCAATTCCCTTTACAATCTTAAACACCTCAATCAGATTTTCCCTATCTCTTGAAAATGGTTCTTATTTCTACTAATCGTTTGTATATTACTTCCGGGCAAAGGCGCCAAAAAAAAAAATATCAAATAACTCAAGTTTGAAAAAATTATGAAATCGAAATACATATACCTTAGATTTTCCAATAACATAGAAGAATAATTTTACATATCTAGTAATTTTGTTTTTATTTTTGAAAATCCAGGGGTGGGGGGTAAAGTGACCCCCTTGGCCCTTCCTGCGGGCGCCCATGCTTCTAGGCAGTCACTTTTACTGCGGTTTGTTTTGATTTTCGAAAACATTTACGAGAAAGAATATATACAAGTGAAAAACATGGCTGATCAGTAGCACAGCACGAATCCCTTACCACTTACTAGACACAAGGGCCAGCCATACACATCTGGCTCTAGCAGCAAAACATATGGATGGATTATATATATATACAATTTTTTTTAGAACGTTGCCATTCATTACTTCCACGTGCATTGCGATCTCTTTCAAGGTTAAGAAAAGCTCAGACAAGAACTAACACACATGACGTCAGCCTTTTTTAAAAACCAATTCTTGTATCAACAGTTTCATTGTTGCTTACTTTTTGTCCTTTTGCTTACTTAGATTTAAATTTTTCACAACATAATCCTTTGTTTTTTTATCGAAACGAAATCTTGACTGATGTTAGGTACTAGCAAATAGGGTTTAAAAACTAATGGCTTATACTACCTATTTACAAACCGCCGTGTACTTGCATCGCACGAGTCCGACGCTGCATCACGGAAATTCAAAGAGTTTGTGGATATTGCTGTCGGTTCCTAAGCGATGTAGTCAAAAAATCGATAAACACGGCCCGCACCCACGACTGATTGCTCTTTCTCAACTACACCGCCGCGAAAGCGCCATCTATACATGAAGACAGTATACGCTGTTAAAACCCCATACAAGGATTAAGCCTACTAGTAGTAGCAGTATTTATTATGATTTCACTTTATATATTCAGTACTTCGAAAGTGGGCATGAGAAAACTGTACCATCTGTGCACTTTTTTCTTCTCTAATAATCCCTAAAATAATAACGTAAACAAATTAATATTTAACGAAATAGTGATAACTGACAAAAAATGAAACACCGTGAACATTTCACAGTAATTGAATAATCTACATAGAATATCAGCCTAAACTTAAAGTACGAAGCTACAAACACAGTAATCGTTGCTACCTACTGAAAGTGCTTCATTACCGTCAGTAAAGACGGTCTAGCTGGGCGCAATTCTCTCAGCGTTCCACTGCCGTGAAAGGGTAAGAAACGTAGGCGGTTCCTTGACCCACACAACCATACGAGTTAACGTGACTTCAACTTCTAGAAAATCTACAGTCAATGATATACCAGCAAACATAAGCACCACACGCCGAAAGCTTTATGGATCGATGCACACACGCCCAACGAGTTTTAAAGCGCATGACCAGTCAATAATGTGACGCTAAGGGAGTGACTTATTTTAACTTTTCCTATCAAATAACTCCTTAAAAAGCTAGGAATACACTGTTAATGTAGAAACTTGGCCTGCAAAGTAGCAACTGAACAGTATATATATTTTAAATATTTCTTTGAATAATTTCAACATAAACAGAACCACTCCTAATTAGCTAACATAATTGAAATATCTTGATTCTGTATCCTCCACACCTGTCACATGAAAAAGTCGATGAAAATGTATTAAAGCGAACACTTAAAAAAAATCATACAGTCCTTCACGTGTCATTATTATTGGGTATATGTACGACCGATGTATTTATAATAAAAATTACAAATTATTTCCTACATATCAGTGGCATGTGTAATCACAAGAATTTAACACATACCTGAAAAAAGGCATAGGTTAACAATACAAAAAGAATTACGGTATGTTATCATAAGTTAACAATACAAAAAAAGTACGGTATATTATCATATGTTAACAATACAAGATATTTACGGTATGTTATCAGAAAAAGCCAAACCCCTCAGAAAACGATCACCTTTAAAATACAATTTTAATTTACTTTTTTGCAATTCCTTATTTGAGATCAGATTAATACCATCATCATTCTCCTGGCAGTTGGCAGTCTTAACAGAGCAACGATATACATACAATAGTGCAAGTTTGTTTTTGGGCTATCTGTTTTGTACACAATGTGGAATCGAATGCAGGAGTTTGGCATTGTAAGTCCGTAAACTTACCGCTATCCAACCGGGGGACATATTATAGTGTCTATCCTTGGACATGTTTTTAGCCTCCAACTTCGTAACTGCAATACTATAGTCACAAAGTAAACAAACACACATGTTTTTGGTGTGTGTGTGTATGTGTGTTAAATATGAATACCAGTTTGCGCTAAATTGTACCCGTTGAATTTAAATAAATTGTACTTTATAACAATAATAAATGTGACGTAGCGTCCTTAGTACCACACAGTTTTTATCACTAAGAGATAAAATATGTGAAAGCAGACAAATCACTCATTTCAGTAGAACTGGTTCAGAAGAACTGATTTTGAAGTTCGTCACGTCCTTACACACACGACAAGAAATGTTTATACATTGAACTCGGTTGATTAGAATGTTGTTAGCGGTTTTAAGGCGTATCTCCTAAGATAGCCCAAACTTAATCACTATTAAACAAAAAAGTTTAACAATAGTCCAATCAAACAGTTCATTGTAATCGTTTTTCCGGCCAAGTTTAATGTCTCTTCGAAGCTCGTCACCTTTTTCTTGACACAAATAAATTCTATTTGCCTCAAAGTGAAGATTATGTCTGAAAGTACTCGAAGTACTAACACTCACATCTGTGAGCTTTTCTTTGAAACTATTTGTAATTAGATTTAATGTTTGTAATCCAAAAGACATACCTTGAGCTGGAAAGTTAAATAGCCTCAAACACTCGGTAGGAAAGTTGAAAAAATGTCTAAACCAAGCTGTTTTTCACACATTAAAAGCTCCATTTCAATAAATATTCTCACCGGCTTGGTTCGGTTGATAAGAATGGTACGGCTCGACATTACAGTTTGTCTACAGCTGGTACAGTTCAAAAATTACCACGTGTCTTGCGGCATCCCCACCCCCCAAAAAAGAACAACCTGCTGCAGGTCTCACTGTGTTATTAACAGGAGTGACAGTTTAGCGATATTCCACTTTCTGTAGCTCGAAATATGGTAATCCAAACCTCCACATATTTTCAGTGGATGTGCTCTACTGGACTCTTACTTCACAAACCAAATTTCAAAGCAATCCATTAAGAAAAACATGAGACATAACATCTACAATTTTGATTTTCTTCCTTTATTTTTCTTCGCACCAAAAGTACGGAAACTTTATTTGAAAAAACAACAACTGAACTTCCATGGATTTTTTTTTCAAATTTGGTACACTGATAGATCTTTACAACTTACAATTAGAAGTTTCATTTGGTGTAAATATAAGTAACGTGTGCAAAGTTATTCAACAAAAACCGCTCAAATTTAACGAAAATTTTTCCGCACGCCTACATAAAACGTCACGTGAGTTATCGGTAAAACCTAAGAGTAAAGGTGGACTGTTTTTAGTTTTTGACATTCGGATTAAAGACAGCTGATTCAGAGCAGCAAAACTGAAAGGACGTGCAGATACATAAGTATTGGTTAGGCCAAGCAAACTAGATTAGCAGTTTCTAGCTCAAGTTACGGGTGGACAGTTATTACTGATAACTTATTGATTACTGCCAACTTTTCAGCACAGATTTACTAAATTTTATGAAATTATCCCAACTAAAGAGCGTTTAGTGTCACGTGATATTAGTTTTGTTTGTTTTGAATTTCGTGCAAAGCTACACGAGGGCTATCTGCGCTAGCCGTTCCTAATTTAGCAGTAAAAGACTAGTCATCACCAACGGTTGTTGTTGTTTGGTGTTTTATGGCGAAAAGCAACGAGGCTATCTGCGCCAAACAACCAGTAAAAACAGTGAAAGTAAAATGTAAAAATACAGTGAGTTAAAACCAATATATATGTTGATAAAAGATTTATATACAATTAAAAAAACCTATAGTGCGTAAAAAATTAAAAATACAATCTAATCGGACAGCGTCATCATTACCAATGACACTGTCCAACGTCAGAGGTAAATTCTTAGAAAATATATGTTTAAAATAATGCCGCCGCTCACGATCGTAGCGACGGCAGGACAGTGAAATGTGGGCTATTGTGACTTGAGTGTCACAATGGCTACACATCGGTGGGTCAATATCTGATAAAAGAAAACGATGGGTTAAAAAACTATGACCAATGCGTAGCCTTGCCAGGACTACTTCCTCCTTCCGATCCTTACAGAAGCAAGACGGCCAAAGACCAACAGTAGGCTTGATCTGGAAAATCTTGTTATGACATTGCTCACCCCAAGTCGACTGCCAACTGGCGCGAAGCCATGCCCTAAAAACAGGACCACAGTCCATGTATGGGACAGGCATGGCCGTGATGGCACCAGAGCAGACGGACTTAGCTGCGGTGTCAGCAAGCTCGTTTCCGTGAATACCGACGTGACCAGGGCTCCAGAAAAACTGGATGGAAACAGAAGATAGAGAAAAGAGGGCCAATCGGTGTTGAATATCGACGAGAACAGGGTGAGAACCAACGTTAAGCGTTTCCAGGGCCAGTAGGGAGCTAAGAGAATCAGTGTAAATAGTACAATTACTATATACTGCATAGCTTCTACATGATCCAGGGCAAGAGAAATAGCATACAACTCGGCAGTGAACACAGAAACTGTAAAGGGGATTCTGCGAGCAACTACCGAGCCACAGCACACCATGGCAGAAGCTACCAAGTCACCCGATTTCAAACCATCCGTGTAAATAGAAAGATTGTTTGTTTGTAATTAAGCCCAAAACTACACAATGGGCTATCTGTGCTCTGCCCACCACGGGTATCGAAACCCGGATTCTAGCGTTGTAAGTTCGCAGATATACCGCTGTACCACTGGGGGGGGGCGTAAATAGGAAGAAAAAAAATGGCTCGAAAGATGCTCAGCAAAAAGAAGATGATAATTCCAATCGGGAGTATCTGCCTTCCTCAGATGACTCAGAGAAAGGTCACAGGAAGGGATGTAATAAGACAAGGTGGAATGGGCTGATCATTGGGAACAGCAATGTCATCCAATGCCAGACCCAATTCAGCCAGTTGCGCCTGGATACGAAGGCCAAAGGAAGGAATAGCAGACCATCTGTTCCGAAAAAGCATGGCACATTGTGGGAGAAAGACACAATCACAGGTGGGATGCCGTGGTAAGGATCGAAGCTTGGCAGCATATTGTAAAGAAAGTTGCAAACGACGGAGGTGAAGAGGAGGTTCGTGGAACTCAGTGTACAAACTCTGGACTGGGAAAGCCCCAGTACAGAGCCGAAGCCCCAGATGGTGAATGGGGTCCAGCATCTTCAAGAACCATAGACCAAAGAACCGTAGTTTAATTTGGATCGAATCAGTGCACGATAGGTCCTGAGCATAGAACATCGATCCACACCCCAAGAGGTGGAAGAGAGGACACGGAGGATGTTAAAAGCCCTTGCACACTTGACATGTAGCTGCTTGATGTGCAGAATGAAGCTAAGCTTACGGTCAAAGATGAGCCCCAAGAATAACTACATTGCCGAGACGAGCTCAGGATCGGGGTGGAGACCCATTGGCGGCAAAAATGCATACAAACGGTTTTGGAAAAAGAAAATTTAAAACCGTTTGCAGTGGTCCATGTCAACAACCGATTTAGGGCAGTCTGAAGCTGCCACTCAATAAACTTCATGTTCGACGACTGACACGAGATGTGGAAGTCATCAACATAAAGCCCATTTGCAACAGTCGGAGGAAGATTATTAGTGATAGCATTAATTTTAACATTAAAAAGTGTGACACTCAAGACACAGTCCTGAGGGATTTTAAGTTCCTGTGGAAAGGAATGGGAAAGAGTTGAACCCACATGGACTTGGAATTGCCTGTTCAGTAAAAAGTTTTGGATAAAAATGGGTAGATGGCCATGCAACCTATAGGAGTAGAGGTCCTGCAAAATTCCATACCTCCACGTGGTGTCATAAGCCTTCTCGAGATCAAAGAACACAGAAACAAGGTGTTCTCTCTTGAGAAAGACTTCCCTGATCGATGTTTCAAGTCAAATCAGATGGTCCATGGTGGAGCGCTGTCAATGGAACCCACAGTGGGTGGGTGAGAAGAGTGTATTCGATTCGAGGAACCAAACAAAACGAGCATTAACCATCCTCTCTTGGACCTTACAAAGACAACTAGTCAAAGCAATGGGATGATAATTTGAAGAAATCTTGGGATACTTCCCAGGTTTAGAGAAAGGGAGGACAATAACAGAATCAGGAAAAATGTGCTCCTGCCAGATCAGGTTAAAAATAACCAGGAGACTAGCAAGAGAGGCAGGTGAGAGATGGTGCAACATCTCATAATGAACATCATCAGGTCCAACTGATGTACTACCAGACCGATGAAGAGCAAGTTTGAGTTCCACCAGTGTAAAGGGGTGATTATAATCACAGAGACAATCAGCCCAAAAGGAAAGAGGCTATCGTTCTGCCCGAGACTTGGTGGCCAAGAAGGCAGGGGAAGAAACAGAAGTGCTAGAAGCACGAGAAAAGCTATGGCCGAGAGCATCAGCAATTCTCTGGACATCAGCAACTTCCTGGCCACTAGAGAGCAAGAT
>NW_013665733.1:960691-966032 GCF_000517525.1 Limulus polyphemus | reverse complement strand
ACGTGGGTGGATGTTTAGATCTCAGAGAAAATAACTGAAAATACAGAACCTTCCCTGGGAGGTCCCCTCACCATGTACAAAAATCCACGTCGAGGGGCATCACGAACGGATAGTGACATTATAACGCCCCCACGGCTGAAAGGACGAGCATGTTTGGTGGGGCGGTGATTCGAACCGGTGACCCTCAGATTGTGAGTCAAGCGCTCTAGCCACCTGGCCAAAGTCTGTTCCGAATAATAGGGTTGCGATCCTAAAGCTGATGTTGAGTACTATCGAGTATCACTTTCTTATTTGGTGTGGTTTGTTGGTGTCTATTAACAAAAAGTCATAATATCTAAACAAAAACACTTTAGGTGTGAAAAAAAGGTGTGGCCAAAAAAGGATTCAGCGTGCGACTTAAGGAATGAAATCAAAACTGGCGGCCAAACTGGTTTGTTTGTTTTAAGTTAAGCACAAAGCTACACAATGGGCTATCCGTGCTCTGCCCACCACGGGTATCGAAACCCGGATTCTAGCGTTGTAAGTACGCAGACATATTGCTGTGCTACTGGGGAGCGACCAAACTGGTACCTACACTTATAGCATTGATGATAATTTTACAGCAAACATTCATTCATTAGTTAGCCGGGTCGTGTATTATATTCTACCCACCATAATGCCCAACGTTGAACAAAAAAAAAATGCGGTCTGGCTAACTAATGAATGAGTATTTGATATAAAGTTCTTATCAATACTCAAAGTGTAGCTACCAGTTTGGCCGCTAATTTCGATTTCATTCATTTAAGTTGCATACTGAATGTTTTTGGGTTTTTTTGGCCGCACCTTTTTTACACATCTAATGTGTTTTTGTTTAGATATAGTTTACTGCTGAGCACCGGTAATCCAGTGTGAGTTAAAAGTTTCGTATTATTGGAACTCAGTTTGAATTCTATTCGGAAACAATTTGTTACAAACGTATATCTATATAATTAAATGAGTAACGCTTGTGTGCGCATGGGAAACTTTTTAAGTTTCATTAAACTACGAAAAAATGAAACTAGGAGTAGGGAAGTACGGACGACGTCACCATATGCGTAAGGGAGGAGTAGGTTTAGATCAGTGATTCTGAACGTGGGGCGAACCCCCCACAGAGGGGCAATTTGAAAATGCTACAATAAAAAAAAATCTTACATTATATTATTATAGCTTTTCAATACCAAATTTTATATTAAGGGGGCATCAAATTTTTTGAGGTGGAGCATGGAGCAAAAAAGGTTAAGAACCACTGACTTAGACTTGGATCACTGGTACTCGAACTAGAAGTTTTCTCTTCTGTAGCACAAGCAAAAGTACCCGACCCCAGTGGCGGGAAAAGTTTAATTCAATCTATCAATACAAATTATTTCATGGACTTTAAAAAGGTTAATTGTGTTGCACTCTTGGTTTCACTCAGAGCCAAAGCTCTGAGTTACTTATACCACCCACCACGATAAGTAACTGTTGAGCATTTCCAGTCATGCTAAGAGCCACTCAACAATGACACACAGTAAATCTACATTTTTATTCTTTAAGTTCCGACAAAATTTGAAACGTGAATGATGGTGTGATTAATTCCTAACAATTTAGTGTAGAATATCCTGCTTGCGAAATAACATTTGGCATCAACATTATTCATGCCTATTCTCCAGTCATTTCAAATGTGAATGTTAAGCTTTGCTTGCGTGCGCAGTTTTTCAAACGGGAGAGAGACGAACACTCGGACAGACATAACGGTTCGCAATATATGTATATATAAGATGAAAAAGGTGTTCACGCCATAATAAAAGTTTTATAGTTTCTTTAATCCAACGGCACGAAAAAACATGCCGATTTCCAACCGCCAAAAGCCTACTATAGTGTAAATATGCCTCCAGACCTCAAGTTACAGTAAACATAACATTTAGGTTACATTAGAAAATATCTTTAACAGCGAAAGCACTCAACTGCCGAAACAATGCATTCCAATCTTTATAAATAAGAACGTAAGTGAAGTACATTTAATTAGCTGTGCTCGTATAAGAATGTAAGTGAAGTACATTTAATTAGCTGTGCTCGTATAAGAACGTAAGAAAAGTACATTTAATTAGCTGTGCTCGTATAAGAACGTAAGAAAAGTACATTTAATTAGCTGTGCTCGTATAAGAACGTAAGAAAAGTACATTTAATTAGCTGTGCTCGTATAAGAACGTAAGAAAAGTACATTTAATTAGCTGTGCTCGTATAAGAACGTAAGAGAAGTACATTTAATTAGCTGTGCTCGTATAAGAACGTAAGAGAAGTACATTTAATTAGCTGTGCTCGTATAAGAACGTAAGTATATTTAATTAGCTATGCTCGTATAAGAACGTAAGAAAAGTACATTTAATTAGCTATGCCCATATAAGAACGTAAGTACATTTAATTAGCTATGCCCATATAAGAACGTAAGTACATTTAATTAGCTATGCCCATATAAGAACGTAAGTACATTTAATTAGCTGTGCTCGTATAAGAACATAAGAAAAGTATATTTAGTTGGCTATGCTCGTATAAAAACGAAAGAAAAGTTTATTTTATTCAGTAGCTATACTTGTACATGAACATAAGAAAGTTTATTTAATTAGCTATACCCGTATAGGAACGTAAAAAAAGTACATTTAATTAGCTATACTCGTATGCAAGAAGAGTAATTTCATCAACTGTACTCGTATAAGAACGTAGGAAGAGTAATTTAATTAGCTATACTCGTATATGAACGTAAGAAAAGTTTATTTCACTAGCTATACTCGTTACCAGATTGGATTTTTTAGTTTCGCTCTAAGTTGTTGATAATTTGCCTTGATCGGAAATTTAAATTTGTCACAACATTTTGAACATTTTCACTTTCACTATATATTTAATCTTGCAGTTTCTTATCTTGACCGAGAACAAGGTCGGGTCGCGTTTTGACCAAAATTTCCACAGCCTTGTTACGTTACAAGCGTGAACAAGCGTCAAACGGGTTCTTACATCAAAATAATAATTAATCATCCTTGATTTGTTTATTTATTGGATTTCGCCCAAAGATACACGAGGTCTGTCTGCGCTAGTCGTCCCTAATTTTGAAGTGATAAACAAGGAAGGAATATTGAAAGAGAACACTACCCACCGCCAATTCTTAGGCTACTCTTGTCAGACAGAATGGTGGGACTTGGCCGTTGCTCTTATACGACACCAACGATTTTTTTATTTTTCTGGCAGTAATAGGATGACAACAACGGAATCACAGGTTCACGGTCCGGCATGCTAACCATTGATCCACGCTTGGTCTAGTCATCCTTCAAATAAATTCAAACGAAAACCATTATATCAGTGGTTCTCAATCTCCTTTCGTGGACCAATGACAATCTCACAGACAGGTTTATATGCGAAAGCTGATCCTACAGTGCATAGAAGCGGCACTTACATAAGTCCGAAAGTTAATGAAATTTTCAAAACTAATTTTAACTTGACATAGTATCGTTTCTTTTTTTTTTAAACTTATATTTAACCTAATATGAAAACTCGATCTTTACTTTAACGGACCCCCCCCCCCGACCACTGGGTGAGAATCTTGGTTTCGTACGATGTAATTAAGTTTCAAACAAACAGCTTGCCATATACGAGTTCATAAATATTCATCTTCGCCATATTACATTCAAAACAAATTATAAGGCCCATAACAACCAATAAACACTCAAAAAATAATTACAAACTGTGACAGGAATTACAATTAAACACATAGATAATACACATTACGTCAAGAAATGTCCACAAACAATGCCTATGCATTCAATGTTTGTATTAAAAACTGTCTCTAAGTTATACATTCATCCTAATACGTGTTAATACATACTCTCTTCTACTGTTATTACGTATGAGGTACTTACTGTCAGTACCCTAAATGTATATCGCAACTGTCAGTAGCCTTCGCTTTCATTCTGAGTGAGTATCAAAAGCCATTAGTAGACTGTACTTTTATCTCGTGTGCATGTCAAGAAATCACTGCGACTTCACTGAAATTACAGCAACGTTTACGTAATAATAAAATATCCTAGAATGTTTTCATCTTGCCAATGGCTCGCTTTTGTGTTTTACTGAAATCAACTGTGAACCTGTTACAAAAATGCACACGATAGTAAAGACTGTTTAGTTGAAATAACTCCTTGCCATGCCATCTTATCAATGTTAATACACTTCACTGGCAAAGTAAACCGATGTTATACAAATCTTGCGTCTTTACTTATAACAACCGACTAGTCTGATCAAATTGTAATCATATTAATTTAGTTCATTGTACTAATTATTAATAAAAACGTTTGTTGAATGGCACCACTGAAACTTGTTTTTAAATATATTAAAAAACAGCATAAAATGTTAACAATATAAACAAAGTTTACTTTCATTTTAAGCCGTGCTATATGAAACAGAGTGAGTATCCTGTATGAAACAGAATGAGTAACCTGTAGGAAACACAGTATTAAGACTTTTTGTTTTTCGCATAAAGCTACACAACCGGCTTTCTGTGCTCCTTCTACCAGAGGAAATCGAGCCCCGGATTTTAGCTTTGTTAAGTCCGTAAACTTATCGCTGACCCACTGGGGACTAATGTTAACTCCTGATAAAACGTTTTCACAAACAAGTGGTAAACGTGAAGGTGCCTGCACGTAAAAATAAATAAATAAATGATAAAATACGTTATCAGTACTTTACAAAATACATATATTCACATACACAGAGAGAAAGAGAATGCACACACCAGTAGACAGAAAGGTGGGTATTACAGCAACATTCATCATACTAAATATACAGTCCAAACTTTCACTTACCCTCTGGTCTATACTGCACTATCATGCTGACAGACTGTCCTGCTCCCTTCAACGCTACCGCTGCCTCCTCGTGTGTCGCGTGCCTCAAATCCACCCCATTGACCTGAGTTAAGAAAAAACTTTTCAGACAAGTCATCACTACTCAGAATATATTCATAAACATGTTGAGTTGTAAAGCTAGTACTCGTCTGTAATTTTCTATGCCCACGACCTTTCCGTTATTTTTTGTTTCTGTGTCTAAGCTAGTAATGGTGGACATGATCTCAAAAAAAAAAAAGAGTACACCCACCTAACAGGCTCTGGAAGTACTTGCTCTCAAGCGTATGACCTCAGTTTTTGACATTAATTCCCGCATTATCACGAGTAAGGAATCCCATTTGCTTGTTTGTTTGTTTTGAATTCCGCGCAAAGCTACACGAGGGCTATCTGCACTAGCGGTCCCTAATTTAGCAGTGTAAGACTAGAGGGAAGGCAGCTAGTCATCACCACCCACCGCT